>NW_026600906.1:0-27500 GCF_029448725.1 Salvelinus fontinalis
ACGTTTATTAGCTTCACGATCGTTTGTTGTTTTGTATAGTTTGTATTAAGTGTTTCGTGTTTATTTTTCGTCATCTTTTAAAATAAAAGAAGATGGCTTATTTTCCTAAAGCTGCGTTTTGGTCCATCAATCCTCCACACGATCGTGACAGAATTACTCACCATAGGACCAAGCGGCATGGAAGGCGGCAACAGGACCTACCTACACAGGATTTCTGGAGATGGGAGGACGAATTGGAAGGAAAGGGACCTTGGGCTCAACCTGGAGAATATCGCCTCCCTCGTGAAGAGCTGGAGGCAGCGAAAGCCGAGAGGAGGCGATATGAGGAGGCAGCAAGGAAGCAAGGCTGGAGACCCGTGAGTAATACCCAAAAATTTCTTGGGGAGGGGCTCATGAGGAATGTGGCGAGTCCTGATGGGAGAACTGCGTCAACTTCCCGTGCTTCCCGTGCTTCCTCTAAGAGGGAACCTGAGCCAGTCGGGCTGAGATTGGAGGGGAGCAATGGGAATGATGCAGAGACTGTTAAGGATTTATTGGGGAGGTTGGAAGAGAGTGAAATGAGGGAGCTGCTGTGTTGGTGCGTGAGGCACAAGATCCACCCGACAGAGCGTGTGCGGGATGTGAGGTTACCTGAGTCAGCTCTACATGCTCGTCCTGATGTGCGTGCTAACCGTCTGGAAAGGACAGTCCCACGAACCAGGCCTCCTGTACGCCTCCCTAGTCCTGCACCTCCTATATTAGCCCTATGTACTAACTCTCCTGTGACGGTCCCCAGTCCAGTACAACCAGTGCCTCCTCCACGCACTAGCCTTATGGTGCGTGTCTCCAGCCCTTTACCACCAGTGCCTAAATTACGCACCAAGCCTCCTGTGTGTACCCAGAGTCCTGTGCGTCCTGTTGCTGCTCCCCGCATTAGCCCTGAGATGCGTGTCCCCAGTCCGGTACCACCAGTTCCGGCCCCACGCACTAGGCCTAATGTGCGTCCCCAGGGTCCAGTATGCCCTGTTCCTGCTCCCCGCACTAGCCCTGAGATGCGTGTCCCCAGCCCGGTACCACCAGTTCCGGCACCACGCACTAGGCCTAATGTGCGCTCCCAGGGTCCAGTATGCCCTGTTCCTTCTCCCCGCACTAGCCCTGAGATGCGTGTCCCCAGCCCGGTGCCACCAGTCCCGGCACCACGCACCAGGCCTACAGTGCGCCTCAGCCGGCAGGAGTCTGCCGTCTGCACAGCGATGACTGAACTGCCCGTCTCCCCAGCGCCATCTGAGCCATCCGTCTCCCCAGCGCCATCTGAGCCATCCGTCTCCCCAGCGCCATCTGAGCCATCCGTCTCCCCAGCGCCATCTGAGCCATCCGTCTGCCATGAGCCTGCAAAGCCGCACGTCTGCCATGAGCCTGCAAAGCCGCCCGTCTGCCATGAGCCTACTGAGCCGTCCGCCAGACAGGAGCCGCTAGAGCCGCCAGCCAGACAGGAGCCGCTAGAGCCGTCCGTCAGACAGGATCTGCCAGAGCCGCCAACCAGACAGGATCTGCCAGAGCCGCCAACCAGACAGGATCTGCCAGAGCCGCCAACCAGACAGGATCTGTCAGAGCCGCCAACCAGACATGAGCAGCCAGATCCGTCAGCTAGCCATGAGCAGCCAGATCCGTCAGCTAGCCATGAGCAGCCAGATCCGTCAGCTAGCCATGAGCAGCCAGATCCGTCAGCTAGCCATGAGCAGCCAGATCCGTCAGCTAGCCATGAGCAGCCAGATCCGTCAGCCAGCCATGGGCCATCCCTCAGTCCGGAGCTGCAGTCCCTCAGTCCGGAGCTGCAGTCCCTCAGTCCGGAGCTGCCATTCTTCAGTCCGGAGCTGCCCCTTATCCTGGTGCTGCCCCTTATCCTGGTGCTGCCCCTTACCCTGGTGCTGCCCCTTACCCTGGTACTGCCCCTTACCCTGGTACTGCCCCTGACCCTGGTACTGCCCCTGACCCTGGTACTGCCCCTTACCCTGGTACTGCCCCTTACCCTGGTACTGCCCCTTAGTCCGGAGCTGCCCCTTAGTCCAGAACTGCCCCTTAATGCAATGGGGTTAATGTGGAGAGGGGTCATTTTGAAGAAGCTAAGGAGGTGGTTAGGGACTGTGGTGAAGTGGGGACCACGACCAGAGCCGGAGCCGCCACCGTGGAGGGAAGCCCACCCAGACCCTCCCCTAGACTGTGTATGGTGCGCCCGGAGTTCGCGCCTCAAGGGGGGGGTTATGTCACGCCCTGGCCTTAGTATTCTTTGTTTTCTTGATTATTTTAGTTAGGTCAGGGTGTGACATGGGGAATGTTTATGTTTTGTTAGTTTTGGGTGTTTATATGGTAAAGGGGTTATGGGGTGTAGTATATGGGTTTGTGTTGAGTGTAGATGTCTAGCGTTGTCTATGTATGTTTAGTTGTCTAGGAGAGTCTATGGTTACCTGAATGAGTTCCCAATTAGAGACAGCTGATTTCGGTTGTCTCTGATTGGGAGCCTTATTTAGGGTAGCCATAGGCTCTCATTGGTTGCGAGTAATTGTCTATGTCAGAACGTTTGTAGCCTGTGTGTGTGTGCACGACGTTTATTAGCTTCACGATCGTTTGTTGTTTTGTATAGTTTGTATTAAGTGTTTCGTGTTTATTTTTCGTCATCTTTTAAAATAAAAGAAGATGGCTTATTTTCCTAAAGCTGCGTTTTGGTCCATCAATCCTCCACACGATCGTGACAGAATTACTCACCATAGGACCAAGCGGCATGGAAGGCGGCAACAGGACCTACCTACACAGGATTTCTGGAGATGGGAGGACGAATTGGAAGGAAAGGGACCTTGGGCTCAACCTGGAGAATATCGCCTCCCTCGTGAAGAGCTGGAGGCAGCGAAAGCCGAGAGGAGGCGATATGAGGAGGCAGCAAGGAAGCAAGGCTGGAGACCCGTGAGTAATACCCAAAAATTTCTTGGGGAGGGGCTCATGAGGAATGTGGCGAGTCCTGATGGGAGAACTGCGTCAACTTCCCGTGCTTCCCGTGCTTCCTCTAAGAGGGAACCTGAGCCAGTCGGGCTGAGATTGGAGGGGAGCAATGGGAATGATGCAGAGACTGTTAAGGATTTATTGGGGAGGTTGGAAGAGAGTGAAATGAGGGAGCTGCTGTGTTGGTGCGTGAGGCACAAGATCCACCCGACAGAGCGTGTGCGGGATGTGAGGTTACCTGAGTCAGCTCTACATGCTCGTCCTGATGTGCGTGCTAACCGTCTGGAAAGGACAGTCCCACGAACCAGGCCTCCTGTACGCCTCCCTAGTCCTGCACCTCCTATATTAGCCCTATGTACTAACTCTCCTGTGACGGTCCCCAGTCCAGTACAACCAGTGCCTCCTCCACGCACTAGCCTTATGGTGCGTGTCTCCAGCCCTTTACCACCAGTGCCTAAATTACGCACCAAGCCTCCTGTGTGTACCCAGAGTCCTGTGCGTCCTGTTGCTGCTCCCCGCATTAGCCCTGAGATGCGTGTCCCCAGTCCGGTACCACCAGTTCCGGCCCCACGCACTAGGCCTAATGTGCGTCCCCAGGGTCCAGTATGCCCTGTTCCTGCTCCCCGCACTAGCCCTGAGATGCGTGTCCCCAGCCCGGTACCACCAGTTCCGGCACCACGCACTAGGCCTAATGTGCGCTCCCAGGGTCCAGTATGCCCTGTTCCTTCTCCCCGCACTAGCCCTGAGATGCGTGTCCCCAGCCCGGTGCCACCAGTCCCGGCACCACGCACCAGGCCTACAGTGCGCCTCAGCCGGCAGGAGTCTGCCGTCTGCACAGCGATGACTGAACTGCCCGTCTCCCCAGCGCCATCTGAGCCATCCGTCTCCCCAGCGCCATCTGAGCCATCCGTCTCCCCAGCGCCATCTGAGCCATCCGTCTCCCCAGCGCCATCTGAGCCATCCGTCTGCCATGAGCCTGCAAAGCCGCACGTCTGCCATGAGCCTGCAAAGCCGCCCGTCTGCCATGAGCCTACTGAGCCGTCCGCCAGACAGGAGCCGCTAGAGCCGCCAGCCAGACAGGAGCCGCTAGAGCCGTCCGTCAGACAGGATCTGCCAGAGCCGCCAACCAGACAGGATCTGCCAGAGCCGCCAACCAGACAGGATCTGCCAGAGCCGCCAACCAGACAGGATCTGTCAGAGCCGCCAACCAGACATGAGCAGCCAGATCCGTCAGCTAGCCATGAGCAGCCAGATCCGTCAGCTAGCCATGAGCAGCCAGATCCGTCAGCTAGCCATGAGCAGCCAGATCCGTCAGCTAGCCATGAGCAGCCAGATCCGTCAGCTAGCCATGAGCAGCCAGATCCGTCAGCCAGCCATGGGCCATCCCTCAGTCCGGAGCTGCAGTCCCTCAGTCCGGAGCTGCAGTCCCTCAGTCCGGAGCTGCCATTCTTCAGTCCGGAGCTGCCCCTTATCCTGGTGCTGCCCCTTATCCTGGTGCTGCCCCTTACCCTGGTGCTGCCCCTTACCCTGGTACTGCCCCTTACCCTGGTACTGCCCCTGACCCTGGTACTGCCCCTGACCCTGGTACTGCCCCTTACCCTGGTACTGCCCCTTACCCTGGTACTGCCCCTTACCCTGGTACTGCCCCTTAGTCCGGAGCTGCCCCTTAGTCCAGAACTGCCCCTTAATGCAATGGGGTTAATGTGGAGAGGGGTCATTTTGAAGAAGCTAAGGAGGTGGTTAGGGACTGTGGTGAAGTGGGGACCACGACCAGAGCCGGAGCCGCCACCGTGGAGGGAAGCCCACCCAGACCCTCCCCTAGACTGTGTATGGTGCGCCCGGAGTTCGCGCCTCAAGGGGGGGGTTATGTCACGCCCTGGCCTTAGTATTCTTTGTTTTCTTGATTATTTTAGTTAGGTCAGGGTGTGACATGGGGAATGTTTATGTTTTGTTAGTTTTGGGTGTTTATATGGTAAAGGGGTTATGGGGTGTAGTATATGGGTTTGTGTTGAGTGTAGATGTCTAGCGTTGTCTATGTATGTTTAGTTGTCTAGGAGAGTCTATGGTTACCTGAATGAGTTCCCAATTAGAGACAGCTGATTTCGGTTGTCTCTGATTGGGAGCCTTATTTAGGGTAGCCATAGGCTCTCATTGGTTGCGAGTAATTGTCTATGTCAGAACGTTTGTAGCCTGTGTGTGTGTGCACGACGTTTATTAGCTTCACGATCGTTTGTTGTTTTGTATAGTTTGTATTAAGTGTTTCGTGTTTATTTTTCGTCATCTTTTAAAATAAAAGAAGATGGCTTATTTTCCTAAAGCTGCGTTTTGGTCCATCAATCCTCCACACGATCGTGACACTCTCTGTCTCTCTCTCTGTCTCTCTCTCTGTCTCTCTCTCTCTCTCTGTCTCTCTCTCTGTCTCTCTCTCTCTCTCTGTCTCTGTCTGTCTCTCTCAGTTGCAGTTATGTCTCTCTGTCTCTCTCTCTGTCTCTCTCTCTGTCTCTCTCTCTGTCTCTCTCTCTGTCTCTGTCTCTCTCTCTGTCTCTCTCTCTGTCTCTCTCTCTCTCTCTGTCTCTCTCTCTCTCTGTCTCTCTCTCTGTCTCTCTCAGAGTTGTAGTTATGTCTCTCTGTCTCTCTCAGAGTTGTAGTTATGTCTCTCTCTCTCTGTGTGTTTAGATTCTTGTTGAAGAGGACCAAGCCAGAGTTGAGCAGCAGTACCTCTTCAGCCCGTCTATCAGAGGAGGTGTTAGCTGACAGAGATGACCTGGACTTCTTCATGCAGACCTCCACTGTGAGAACCTGTTGGATTGTCTCTGTTTGACACTAGATACAGTATTTACACATCACCTGAATGATGTCTTCCTGTTGGATTGTCTCTGTTTGACACTAGATACAGTATTTACACATCACCTGAATGATGTCTTCCCGTGCTTATAACACAGACCGTTGATAGACAGCCATGTGTTGGGTGCATTGTGTAATAGTCAGTCAAAAGTAGCATGTCGTTACGGTGTATTGGCCAATTCCAATGTACTACATATGTATTACATGAAAAACAAGTGTCCTCATCCTCTCCAGTCCAACTACTACTGGTTGTATATTTGTGTTGGTATTAACCTTTTATAACCCTTTATAAACCTTTATAACCCCCATATAACCCTATTTAACCCTTTATGGCCCTTTATAACCCTATATAACACTTTATAACCATATTTATCTATTTATAACCCTATTGAACCTTATATAACCCTTTATAACTCTTTGTAACTCTTTATAAACCTTTATAACTCTTAATAACCGTTTATAACCATATTTAACCCTTTATAACTCTTTATAACTGTTTATAACCCTATTTAACCCTTTATAACCTTTATAACACTATTTAACCCTATATAACCCTTTATAACAATATATAACCCGGGTATAACCCTATATAACCCGTTATAACCCTATATAACCCTTTATATGTTAATATAACCTGATATAACCCTACATAACCCATTATAACTTAATATAACTCTTTATAACCGGATATAACCCTTCATAACCCTATATAACCCTTTATAACCCTTCATAACCCTATATGTGCATGGTCTCTCCCCAGTACTACTACTCAGTGAGGATCTTCCCAGGTCAGGAGCCCAGCAGTGTGTGGGTTGGCTGGGTGACCTCTGACTTCCACCAGTACGACATGGCCTTCGACCTCGAAAAGGTCCGCACCGTCACCGTAACCCTGGGAGACGAGAAGGGCAAAGTTCACGAGAGGTCAGATATCTGGGGGGTCTTGGGGTCAAACTAAGGACACATGCACGCACGTCTCACACACACACACACACACAGAGTCCTGTGGGTCAGATTCAGACTAGTAACTACTGTCTCTGTCTATAGCATCAAGCGTAGTAACTGCTGTCTCTGTCTCTGTCTATAGCATCAAGCGTAGTAACTACTGTCTCTGTTTCTGTCTATAGCATCAAGCGTAGTAACTACTGTCTCTGTTTCTGTCTATAGCATCAAGCGTAGTAACTACTGTCTCTGTCTCTGTCTATAGCATCAAGCGTAGTAACTGCTGTCTCTGTCTATAGCATCAAGCGTAGTAACTACTGTCTCTGTCTCTGTCTATAGCATCAAGCGTAGTAACTGCTGTCTCTGTCTATAGCATCAAGCGTAGTAACTACTGTCTCTGTCTCTGTCTATAGCATCAAGCGTAGTAACTACTGTCTCTGTCTCTGTCTATAGCATCAAGCGTAGTAACTACTGTCTCTGTCTATAGCATCAAGCGTAGTAACTACTGTCTCTGTCTCTGTCTATAGCATCAAGCGTAGTAACTGCTGTCTCTGTCTCTGTCTATAGCATCAAGCGTAGTAACTACTGTCTCTGTCTATAGCATCAAGCGTAGTAACTACTGTCTCTGTCTATAGCATCAAGCGTAGTAACTACTGTCTCTGTCTCTGTCTATAGCATCAAGCGTAGTAACTACTGTCTCTGTCTCTGTCTATAGCATCAAGCGTAGTAACTACTGTCTCTGTCTATAGCATCAAGCGTAGTAACTACTGTCTCTGTCTATAGCATCAAGCGTAGTAACTACTGTCTCTGTCTCTGTCTATAGCATCAAGCGTAGTAACTACTGTCTCTGTCTATAGCATCAAGCGTAGTAACTACTGTCTCTGTCTCTGTCTATAGCATCAAGCGTAGTAACTGCTGTCTCTGTCTCTGTCTATAGCATCAAGCGTAGTAACTGCTGTCTCTGTCTCTGTCTATAGCATCAAGCGTAGTAACTCCTGTCTCTGTCTATAGCATCAAGCGTAGTTACTACTGTCTCTGTCTCTGTCTATAGCATCAAGCGTAGTAACTGCTGTCTCTGTCTATAGCATCAAGCGTAGTAACTACTGTCTCTGTCTATAGCATCAAGCGTAGTAACTACTGTCTCTGTCTCTGTCTATAGCATCAAGCGTAGTAACTACTGTCTCTGTCTCTGTCTATAGCATCAAGCGTAGTAACTACTGTCTCTGTCTCTGTCTATAGCATCAAGCGTAGTAACTGCTGTCTCTGTCTCTGTCTATAGCATCAAGCGTAGTAACTCCTGTCTCTGTCTATAGCATCAAGCGTAGTAACTACTGTCTCTGTCTATAGCATCAAGCGTAGTAACTACTGTCTCTGTCTCTGTCTATAGCATCAAGCGTAGTAACTGCTGTCTCTGTCTCTGTCTATAGCATCAAGCGTAGTAACTACTGTCTCTGTCTATAGCATCAAGGGTAGTAACTGCTGTCTCTGTCTATAGCATCAAGCGTAGTAACTACTGTCTCTGTCTCTGTCTATAGCATCAAGCGTAGTAACTGCTGTCTCTGTCTCTGTCTATAGCATCAAGCGTAGTAACTGCTGTCTCTGTCTATAGCATCAAGCGTAGTAACTGCTGTCTCTGTCTCTGTCTATAGCATCAAGCGTAGTAACTGCTGTCTCTGTCTCTGTCTATAGCATCAAGCGTAGTAACTGCTGTCTCTGTCTCTGTCTATAGCATCAAGCGTAGTAACTCCTGTCTCTGTCTCTGTCTATAGCATCAAGCGTAGTAACTACTGTCTCTGTCTCTGTCTATAGCATCAAGCGTAGTAACTACTGTCTCTGTCTCTGTCTATAGCATCAAGCGTAGTAACTCCTGTCTCTGTCTCTGTCTATAGCATCAAGCGTAGTAACTGCTGTCTCTGTCTCTGTCTATAGCATCAAGCGTAGTAACTCCTGTCTCTGTCTCTGTCTATAGCATCAAGCGTAGTAACTACTGTCTCTGTCTATAGCATCAAGCGTAGTAACTACTGTCTCTGTCTCTGTCTATAGCATCAAGCGTAGGAACTACTGTCTCTGTCTCTGTCTATAGCATCAAGCGTAGTAACTACTGTCTCTGTCTATAGCATCAAGCGTAGTAACTGCTGTCTCTGTCTCTGTCTATAGCATCAAGCGTAGTAACTGCTGTCTCTGTCTATAGCATCAAGCGTAGTAACTACTGTCTCTGTCTCTGTCTATAGCATCAAGCGTAGTAACTACTGTCTCTGTCTCTGTCTATAGCATCAAGCGTAGTAACTACTGTCTCTGTCTATAGCATCAAGCGTAGTAACTACTGTCTCTGTCTATAGCATCAAGCGTAGTAACTACTGTCTCTGTCTCTGTCTATAGCATCAAGCGTAGTAACTACTGTCTCTGTCTCTGTCTATAGCATCAAGCGTAGTAACTGCTGTCTCTGTCTCTGTCTATAGCATCAAGCGTAGTAACTACTGTCTCTGTCTATAGCATCAAGCGTAGTAACTACTGTCTCTGTCTATAGCATCAAGCGTAGTAACTGCTGTCTCTGTCTCTGTCTATAGCATCAAGCGTAGTAACTGCTGTCTCTGTCTATAGCATCAAGCGTAGTAACTACTGTCTCTGTCTCTGTCTATAGCATCAAGCGTAGTAACTACTGTCTCTGTCTATAGCATCAAGCGTAGTAACTACTGTCTCTGTCTCTGTCTATAGCATCAAGCGTAGTAACTACTGTCTCTGTCTCTGTCTATAGCATCAAGCGTAGTAACTACTGTCTCTGTCTATAGCATCAAGCGTAGTAACTACTGTCTCTGTCTATAGCATCAAGCGTAGTAACTACTGTCTCTGTCTCTGTCTATAGCATCAAGCGTAGTAACTACTGTCTCTGTCTCTGTCTATAGCATCAAGCGTAGTAACTACTGTCTCTGTCTCTGTCTATAGCATCAAGCGTAGTAACTGCTGTCTCTGTCTCTGTCTATAGCATCAAGCGTAGTAACTACTGTCTCTGTCTATAGCATCAAGCGTAGTAACTACTGTCTCTGTCTATAGCATCAAGCGTAGTAACTACTGTCTCTGTCTCTGTCTATAGCATCAAGCGTAGTAACTACTGTCTCTGTCTCTGTCTATAGCATCAAGCGTAGTAACTACTGTCTCTGTCTCTGTCTATAGCATCAAGCGTAGTAACTACTGTCTCTGTCTATAGCATCAAGCGTAGTAACTACTGTCTCTGTCTATAGCATCAAGCGTAGTAACTACTGTCTCTGTCTCTGTCTATAGCATCAAGCGTAGTAACTACTGTCTCTGTCTCTGTCTATAGCATCAAGCGTAGTAACTGCTGTCTCTGTCTATAGCATCAAGCGTAGTAACTACTGTCTCTGTCTCTGTCTATAGCATCAAGCGTAGTAACTGCTGTCTCTGTCTATAGCATCAAGCGTAGTAACTACTGTCTCTGTCTCTGTCTATAGCATCAAGCGTAGTAACTACTGTCTCTGTCTCTGTCTATAGCATCAAGCGTAGTAACTACTGTCTCTGTCTATAGCATCAAGCGTAGTAACTACTGTCTCTGTCTCTGTCTATAGCATCAAGCGTAGTAACTGCTGTCTCTGTCTCTGTCTATAGCATCAAGCGTAGTAACTACTGTCTCTGTCTATAGCATCAAGCGTAGTAACTACTGTCTCTGTCTATAGCATCAAGCGTAGTAACTACTGTCTCTGTCTCTGTCTATAGCATCAAGCGTAGTAACTACTGTCTCTGTCTCTGTCTATAGCATCAAGCGTAGTAACTACTGTCTCTGTCTATAGCATCAAGCGTAGTAACTACTGTCTCTGTCTATAGCATCAAGCGTAGTAACTACTGTCTCTGTCTCTGTCTATAGCATCAAGCGTAGTAACTACTGTCTCTGTCTATAGCATCAAGCGTAGTAACTACTGTCTCTGTCTCTGTCTATAGCATCAAGCGTAGTAACTGCTGTCTCTGTCTCTGTCTATAGCATCAAGCGTAGTAACTGCTGTCTCTGTCTCTGTCTATAGCATCAAGCGTAGTAACTCCTGTCTCTGTCTATAGCATCAAGCGTAGTTACTACTGTCTCTGTCTCTGTCTATAGCATCAAGCGTAGTAACTGCTGTCTCTGTCTATAGCATCAAGCGTAGTAACTACTGTCTCTGTCTATAGCATCAAGCGTAGTAACTACTGTCTCTGTCTCTGTCTATAGCATCAAGCGTAGTAACTACTGTCTCTGTCTCTGTCTATAGCATCAAGCGTAGTAACTACTGTCTCTGTCTCTGTCTATAGCATCAAGCGTAGTAACTGCTGTCTCTGTCTCTGTCTATAGCATCAAGCGTAGTAACTCCTGTCTCTGTCTATAGCATCAAGCGTAGTAACTACTGTCTCTGTCTATAGCATCAAGCGTAGTAACTACTGTCTCTGTCTCTGTCTATAGCATCAAGCGTAGTAACTGCTGTCTCTGTCTCTGTCTATAGCATCAAGCGTAGTAACTACTGTCTCTGTCTATAGCATCAAGGGTAGTAACTGCTGTCTCTGTCTATAGCATCAAGCGTAGTAACTACTGTCTCTGTCTCTGTCTATAGCATCAAGCGTAGTAACTGCTGTCTCTGTCTCTGTCTATAGCATCAAGCGTAGTAACTGCTGTCTCTGTCTATAGCATCAAGCGTAGTAACTGCTGTCTCTGTCTCTGTCTATAGCATCAAGCGTAGTAACTGCTGTCTCTGTCTCTGTCTATAGCATCAAGCGTAGTAACTGCTGTCTCTGTCTCTGTCTATAGCATCAAGCGTAGTAACTCCTGTCTCTGTCTCTGTCTATAGCATCAAGCGTAGTAACTACTGTCTCTGTCTCTGTCTATAGCATCAAGCGTAGTAACTACTGTCTCTGTCTCTGTCTATAGCATCAAGCGTAGTAACTCCTGTCTCTGTCTCTGTCTATAGCATCAAGCGTAGTAACTGCTGTCTCTGTCTCTGTCTATAGCATCAAGCGTAGTAACTCCTGTCTCTGTCTCTGTCTATAGCATCAAGCGTAGTAACTACTGTCTCTGTCTATAGCATCAAGCGTAGTAACTACTGTCTCTGTCTCTGTCTATAGCATCAAGCGTAGGAACTACTGTCTCTGTCTCTGTCTATAGCATCAAGCGTAGTAACTACTGTCTCTGTCTATAGCATCAAGCGTAGTAACTGCTGTCTCTGTCTCTGTCTATAGCATCAAGCGTAGTAACTGCTGTCTCTGTCTATAGCATCAAGCGTAGTAACTACTGTCTCTGTCTCTGTCTATAGCATCAAGCGTAGTAACTACTGTCTCTGTCTCTGTCTATAGCATCAAGCGTAGTAACTACTGTCTCTGTCTATAGCATCAAGCGTAGTAACTACTGTCTCTGTCTATAGCATCAAGCGTAGTAACTACTGTCTCTGTCTCTGTCTATAGCATCAAGCGTAGTAACTACTGTCTCTGTCTCTGTCTATAGCATCAAGCGTAGTAACTGCTGTCTCTGTCTCTGTCTATAGCATCAAGCGTAGTAACTACTGTCTCTGTCTATAGCATCAAGCGTAGTAACTACTGTCTCTGTCTATAGCATCAAGCGTAGTAACTGCTGTCTCTGTCTCTGTCTATAGCATCAAGCGTAGTAACTGCTGTCTCTGTCTATAGCATCAAGCGTAGTAACTACTGTCTCTGTCTCTGTCTATAGCATCAAGCGTAGTAACTACTGTCTCTGTCTATAGCATCAAGCGTAGTAACTACTGTCTCTGTCTCTGTCTATAGCATCAAGCGTAGTAACTACTGTCTCTGTCTCTGTCTATAGCATCAAGCGTAGTAACTACTGTCTCTGTCTATAGCATCAAGCGTAGTAACTACTGTCTCTGTCTATAGCATCAAGCGTAGTAACTACTGTCTCTGTCTCTGTCTATAGCATCAAGCGTAGTAACTACTGTCTCTGTCTCTGTCTATAGCATCAAGCGTAGTAACTACTGTCTCTGTCTCTGTCTATAGCATCAAGCGTAGTAACTGCTGTCTCTGTCTCTGTCTATAGCATCAAGCGTAGTAACTACTGTCTCTGTCTATAGCATCAAGCGTAGTAACTACTGTCTCTGTCTATAGCATCAAGCGTAGTAACTACTGTCTCTGTCTCTGTCTATAGCATCAAGCGTAGTAACTACTGTCTCTGTCTCTGTCTATAGCATCAAGCGTAGTAACTACTGTCTCTGTCTCTGTCTATAGCATCAAGCGTAGTAACTCCTGTCTCTGTCTATAGCATCAAGCGTAGTAACTACTGTCTCTGTCTCTGTCTATAGCATCAAGCGTAGTAACTACTGTCTCTGTCTATAGCATCAAGCGTAGTAACTACTGTCTCTGTCTCTGTCTATAGCATCAAGCGTAGTAACTACTGTCTCTGTCTCTGTCTATAGCATCAAGCGTAGTAACTGCTGTCTCTGTCTATAGCATCAAGCGTAGTAACTACTGTCTCTGTCTCTGTCTATAGCATCAAGCGTAGTAACTGCTGTCTCTGTCTATAGCATCAAGCGTAGTAACTACTGTCTCTGTCTCTGTCTATAGCATCAAGCGTAGTAACTACTGTCTCTGTCTCTGTCTATAGCATCAAGCGTAGTAACTACTGTCTCTGTCTATAGCATCAAGCGTAGTAACTACTGTCTCTGTCTCTGTCTATAGCATCAAGCGTAGTAACTGCTGTCTCTGTCTCTGTCTATAGCATCAAGCGTAGTAACTACTGTCTCTGTCTATAGCATCAAGCGTAGTAACTACTGTCTCTGTCTATAGCATCAAGCGTAGTAACTACTGTCTCTGTCTCTGTCTATAGCATCAAGCGTAGTAACTACTGTCTCTGTCTCTGTCTATAGCATCAAGCGTAGTAACTACTGTCTCTGTCTATAGCATCAAGCGTAGTAACTACTGTCTCTGTCTATAGCATCAAGCGTAGTAACTACTGTCTCTGTCTCTGTCTATAGCATCAAGCGTAGTAACTACTGTCTCTGTCTATAGCATCAAGCGTAGTAACTACTGTCTCTGTCTCTGTCTATAGCATCAAGCGTAGTAACTGCTGTCTCTGTCTCTGTCTATAGCATCAAGCGTAGTAACTGCTGTCTCTGTCTCTGTCTATAGCATCAAGCGTAGTAACTCCTGTCTCTGTCTATAGCATCAAGCGTAGTTACTACTGTCTCTGTCTCTGTCTATAGCATCAAGCGTAGTAACTGCTGTCTCTGTCTATAGCATCAAGCGTAGTAACTACTGTCTCTGTCTATAGCATCAAGCGTAGTAACTACTGTCTCTGTCTCTGTCTATAGCATCAAGCGTAGTAACTACTGTCTCTGTCTCTGTCTATAGCATCAAGCGTAGTAACTACTGTCTCTGTCTCTGTCTATAGCATCAAGCGTAGTAACTGCTGTCTCTGTCTCTGTCTATAGCATCAAGCGTAGTAACTCCTGTCTCTGTCTATAGCATCAAGCGTAGTAACTACTGTCTCTGTCTATAGCATCAAGCGTAGTAACTACTGTCTCTGTCTCTGTCTATAGCATCAAGCGTAGTAACTGCTGTCTCTGTCTCTGTCTATAGCATCAAGCGTAGTAACTACTGTCTCTGTCTATAGCATCAAGGGTAGTAACTGCTGTCTCTGTCTATAGCATCAAGCGTAGTAACTACTGTCTCTGTCTCTGTCTATAGCATCAAGCGTAGTAACTGCTGTCTCTGTCTCTGTCTATAGCATCAAGCGTAGTAACTGCTGTCTCTGTCTATAGCATCAAGCGTAGTAACTGCTGTCTCTGTCTCTGTCTATAGCATCAAGCGTAGTAACTGCTGTCTCTGTCTCTGTCTATAGCATCAAGCGTAGTAACTGCTGTCTCTGTCTCTGTCTATAGCATCAAGCGTAGTAACTCCTGTCTCTGTCTCTGTCTATAGCATCAAGCGTAGTAACTACTGTCTCTGTCTCTGTCTATAGCATCAAGCGTAGTAACTACTGTCTCTGTCTCTGTCTATAGCATCAAGCGTAGTAACTCCTGTCTCTGTCTCTGTCTATAGCATCAAGCGTAGTAACTGCTGTCTCTGTCTCTGTCTATAGCATCAAGCGTAGTAACTGCTGTCTCTGTCTATAGCATCAAGCGTAGTAACTACTGTCTCTGTCTCTGTCTATAGCATCAAGCGTAGTAACTACTGTCTCTGTCTCTGTCTATAGCATCAAGCGTAGTAACTACTGTCTCTGTCTATAGCATCAAGCGTAGTAACTACTGTCTCTGTCTATAGCATCAAGCGTAGTAACTACTGTCTCTGTCTCTGTCTATAGCATCAAGCGTAGTAACTACTGTCTCTGTCTCTGTCTATAGCATCAAGCGTAGTAACTGCTGTCTCTGTCTCTGTCTATAGCATCAAGCGTAGTAACTACTGTCTCTGTCTATAGCATCAAGCGTAGTAACTACTGTCTCTGTCTATAGCATCAAGCGTAGTAACTGCTGTCTCTGTCTCTGTCTATAGCATCAAGCGTAGTAACTGCTGTCTCTGTCTATAGCATCAAGCGTAGTAACTACTGTCTCTGTCTCTGTCTATAGCATCAAGCGTAGTAACTACTGTCTCTGTCTATAGCATCAAGCGTAGTAACTACTGTCTCTGTCTCTGTCTATAGCATCAAGCGTAGTAACTACTGTCTCTGTCTCTGTCTATAGCATCAAGCGTAGTAACTACTGTCTCTGTCTATAGCATCAAGCGTAGTAACTACTGTCTCTGTCTATAGCATCAAGCGTAGTAACTACTGTCTCTGTCTCTGTCTATAGCATCAAGCGTAGTAACTACTGTCTCTGTCTCTGTCTATAGCATCAAGCGTAGTAACTACTGTCTCTGTCTCTGTCTATAGCATCAAGCGTAGTAACTGCTGTCTCTGTCTCTGTCTATAGCATCAAGCGTAGTAACTACTGTCTCTGTCTATAGCATCAAGCGTAGTAACTACTGTCTCTGTCTATAGCATCAAGCGTAGTAACTACTGTCTCTGTCTATAGCATCAAGCGTAGTAACTACTGTCTCTGTCTCTGTCTATAGCATCAAGCGTAGTAACTACTGTCTCTGTCTCTGTCTATAGCATCAAGCGTAGTAACTACTGTCTCTGTCTCTGTCTATAGCATCAAGCGTAGTAACTCCTGTCTCTGTCTATAGCATCAAGCGTAGTAACTACTGTCTCTGTCTCTGTCTATAGCATCAAGCGTAGTAACTACTGTCTCTGTCTATAGCATCAAGCGTAGTAACTACTGTCTCTGTCTCTGTCTATAGCATCAAGCGTAGTAACTGCTGTCTCTGTCTCTGTCTATAGCATCAAGCGTAGTAACTACTGTCTCTGTCTCTGTCTATAGCATCAAGCGTAGTAACTACTGTCTCTGTCTATAGCATCAAGCGTAGTAACTGCTGTCTCTGTCTCTGTCTATAGCATCAAGCGTAGTAACTGCTGTCTCTGTCTATAGCATCAAGCGTAGTAACTACTGTCTCTGTCTCTGTCTATAGCATCAAGCGTAGTAACTACTGTCTCTGTCTCTGTCTATAGCATCAAGCGTAGTAACTACTGTCTCTGTCTATAGCATCAAGCGTAGTAACTACTGTCTCTGTCTATAGCATCAAGCGTAGTAACTACTGTCTCTGTCTCTGTCTATAGCATCAAGCGTAGTAACTACTGTCTCTGTCTCTGTCTATAGCATCAAGCGTAGTAACTGCTGTCTCTGTCTCTGTCTATAGCATCAAGCGTAGTAACTACTGTCTCTGTCTATAGCATCAAGCGTAGTAACTACTGTCTCTGTCTATAGCATCAAGCGTAGTAACTGCTGTCTCTGTCTCTGTCTATAGCATCAAGCGTAGTAACTGCTGTCTCTGTCTATAGCATCAAGCGTAGTAACTACTGTCTCTGTCTCTGTCTATAGCATCAAGCGTAGTAACTACTGTCTCTGTCTATAGCATCAAGCGTAGTAACTACTGTCTCTGTCTCTGTCTATAGCATCAAGCGTAGTAACTACTGTCTCTGTCTCTGTCTATAGCATCAAGCGTAGTAACTACTGTCTCTGTCTATAGCATCAAGCGTAGTAACTACTGTCTCTGTCTCTGTCTATAGCATCAAGCGTAGTAACTACTGTCTCTGTCTCTGTCTATAGCATCAAGCGTAGTAACTACTGTCTCTGTCTCTGTCTATAGCATCAAGCGTAGTAACTACTGTCTCTGTCTCTGTCTATAGCATCAAGCGTAGTAACTGCTGTCTCTGTCTCTGTCTATAGCATCAAGCGTAGTAACTACTGTCTCTGTCTATAGCATCAAGCGTAGTAACTACTGTCTCTGTCTATAGCATCAAGCGTAGTAACTACTGTCTCTGTCTCTGTCTATAGCATCAAGCGTAGTAACTACTGTCTCTGTCTCTGTCTATAGCATCAAGCGTAGTAACTACTGTCTCTGTCTCTGTCTATAGCATCAAGCGTAGTAACTCCTGTCTCTGTCTATAGCATCAAGCGTAGTAACTACTGTCTCTGTCTCTGTCTATAGCATCAAGCGTAGTAACTACTGTCTCTGTCTATAGCATCAAGCGTAGTAACTACTGTCTCTGTCTCTGTCTATAGCATCAAGCGTAGTAACTACTGTCTCTGTCTCTGTCTATAGCATCAAGCGTAGTAACTGCTGTCTCTGTCTCTGTCTATAGCATCAAGCGTAGTAACTACTGTCTCTGTCTCTGTCTATAGCATCAAGCGTAGTAACTACTGTCTCTGTCTATAGCATCAAGCGTAGTAACTACTGTCTCTGTCTCTGTCTATAGCATCAAGCGTAGTAACTGCTGTCTCTGTCTCTGTCTATAGCATCAAGCGTAGTAACTACTGTCTCTGTCTCTGTCTATAGCATCAAGCGTAGTAACTGCTGTCTCTGTCTCTGTCTATAGCATCAAGCGTAGTAACTACTGTCTCTGTCTATAGCATCAAGCGTAGTAACTACTGTCTCTGTCTATAGCATCAAGCGTAGTAACTACTGTCTCTGTCTCTGTCTATAGCATCAAGCGTAGTAACTACTGTCTCTGTCTCTGTCTATAGCATCAAGCGTAGTAACTACTGTCTCTGTCTCTGTCTATAGCATCAAGCGTAGTAACTCCTGTCTCTGTCTATAGCATCAAGCGTAGTAACTACTGTCTCTGTCTCTGTCTATAGCATCAAGCGTAGTAACTACTGTCTCTGTCTATAGCATCAAGCGTAGTAACTACTGTCTCTGTCTCTGTCTATAGCATCAAGCGTAGTAACTACTGTCTCTGTCTCTGTCTATAGCATCAAGCGTAGTAACTGCTGTCTCTGTCTATAGCATCAAGCGTAGTAACTACTGTCTCTGTCTCTGTCTATAGCATCAAGCGTAGTAACTGCTGTCTCTGTCTATAGCATCAAGCGTAGTAACTACTGTCTCTGTCTCTGTCTATAGCATCAAGCGTAGTAACTACTGTCTCTGTCTCTGTCTATAGCATCAAGCGTAGTAACTACTGTCTCTGTCTATAGCATCAAGCGTAGTAACTACTGTCTCTGTCTCTGTCTATAGCATCAAGCGTAGTAACTGCTGTCTCTGTCTCTGTCTATAGCATCAAGCGTAGTAACTACTGTCTCTGTCTATAGCATCAAGCGTAGTAACTACTGTCTCTGTCTATAGCATCAAGCGTAGTAACTACTGTCTCTGTCTCTGTCTATAGCATCAAGCGTAGTAACTACTGTCTCTGTCTCTGTCTATAGCATCAAGCGTAGTAACTACTGTCTCTGTCTATAGCATCAAGCGTAGTAACTACTGTCTCTGTCTATAGCATCAAGCGTAGTAACTACTGTCTCTGTCTCTGTCTATAGCATCAAGCGTAGTAACTACTGTCTCTGTCTATAGCATCAAGCGTAGTAACTACTGTCTCTGTCTCTGTCTATAGCATCAAGCGTAGTAACTGCTGTCTCTGTCTCTGTCTATAGCATCAAGCGTAGTAACTGCTGTCTCTGTCTCTGTCTATAGCATCAAGCGTAGTAACTCCTGTCTCTGTCTATAGCATCAAGCGTAGTTACTACTGTCTCTGTCTCTGTCTATAGCATCAAGCGTAGTAACTGCTGTCTCTGTCTATAGCATCAAGCGTAGTAACTACTGTCTCTGTCTATAGCATCAAGCGTAGTAACTACTGTCTCTGTCTCTGTCTATAGCATCAAGCGTAGTAACTACTGTCTCTGTCTCTGTCTATAGCATCAAGCGTAGTAACTACTGTCTCTGTCTCTGTCTATAGCATCAAGCGTAGTAACTGCTGTCTCTGTCTCTGTCTATAGCATCAAGCGTAGTAACTCCTGTCTCTGTCTATAGCATCAAGCGTAGTAACTACTGTCTCTGTCTATAGCATCAAGCGTAGTAACTACTGTCTCTGTCTCTGTCTATAGCATCAAGCGTAGTAACTGCTGTCTCTGTCTCTGTCTATAGCATCAAGCGTAGTAACTACTGTCTCTGTCTATAGCATCAAGGGTAGTAACTGCTGTCTCTGTCTATAGCATCAAGCGTAGTAACTACTGTCTCTGTCTCTGTCTATAGCATCAAGCGTAGTAACTGCTGTCTCTGTCTCTGTCTATAGCATCAAGCGTAGTAACTGCTGTCTCTGTCTATAGCATCAAGCGTAGTAACTGCTGTCTCTGTCTCTGTCTATAGCATCAAGCGTAGTAACTGCTGTCTCTGTCTCTGTCTATAGCATCAAGCGTAGTAACTGCTGTCTCTGTCTCTGTCTATAGCATCAAGCGTAGTAACTCCTGTCTCTGTCTCTGTCTATAGCATCAAGCGTAGTAACTACTGTCTCTGTCTCTGTCTATAGCATCAAGCGTAGTAACTACTGTCTCTGTCTCTGTCTATAGCATCAAGCGTAGTAACTCCTGTCTCTGTCTCTGTCTATAGCATCAAGCGTAGTAACTGCTGTCTCTGTCTCTGTCTATAGCATCAAGCGTAGTAACTCCTGTCTCTGTCTCTGTCTATAGCATCAAGCGTAGTAACTACTGTCTCTGTCTATAGCATCAAGCGTAGTAACTACTGTCTCTGTCTCTGTCTATAGCATCAAGCGTAGTAACTACTGTCTCTGTCTCTGTCTATAGCATCAAGCGTAGTAACTACTGTCTCTGTCTATAGCATCAAGCGTAGTAACTGCTGTCTCTGTCTCTGTCTATAGCATCAAGCGTAGTAACTGCTGTCTCTGTCTATAGCATCAAGCGTAGTAACTACTGTCTCTGTCTCTGTCTATAGCATCAAGCGTAGTAACTACTGTCTCTGTCTCTGTCTATAGCATCAAGCGTAGTAACTACTGTCTCTGTCTATAGCATCAAGCGTAGTAACTACTGTCTCTGTCTATAGCATCAAGCGTAGTAACTACTGTCTCTGTCTCTGTCTATAGCATCAAGCGTAGTAACTACTGTCTCTGTCTCTGTCTATAGCATCAAGCGTAGTAACTGCTGTCTCTGTCTCTGTCTATAGCATCAAGCGTAGTAACTACTGTCTCTGTCTATAGCATCAAGCGTAGTAACTACTGTCTCTGTCTATAGCATCAAGCGTAGTAACTGCTGTCTCTGTCTCTGTCTATAGCATCAAGCGTAGTAACTGCTGTCTCTGTCTATAGCATCAAGCGTAGTAACTACTGTCTCTGTCTCTGTCTATAGCATCAAGCGTAGTAACTACTGTCTCTGTCTATAGCATCAAGCGTAGTAACTACTGTCTCTGTCTCTGTCTATAGCATCAAGCGTAGTAACTACTGTCTCTGTCTCTGTCTATAGCATCAAGCGTAGTAACTACTGTCTCTGTCTATAGCATCAAGCGTAGTAACTACTGTCTCTGTCTATAGCATCAAGCGTAGTAACTACTGTCTCTGTCTCTGTCTATAGCATCAAGCGTAGTAACTACTGTCTCTGTCTCTGTCTATAGCATCAAGCGTAGTAACTACTGTCTCTGTCTCTGTCTATAGCATCAAGCGTAGTAACTGCTGTCTCTGTCTCTGTCTATAGCATCAAGCGTAGTAACTACTGTCTCTGTCTATAGCATCAAGCGTAGTAACTACTGTCTCTGTCTATAGCATCAAGCGTAGTAACTACTGTCTCTGTCTCTGTCTATAGCATCAAGCGTAGTAACTACTGTCTCTGTCTCTGTCTATAGCATCAAGCGTAGTAACTACTGTCTCTGTCTCTGTCTATAGCATCAAGCGTAGTAACTCCTGTCTCTGTCTATAGCATCAAGCGTAGTAACTACTGTCTCTGTCTCTGTCTATAGCATCAAGCGTAGTAACTACTGTCTCTGTCTATAGCATCAAGCGTAGTAACTACTGTCTCTGTCTCTGTCTATAGCATCAAGCGTAGTAACTACTGTCTCTGTCTCTGTCTATAGCATCAAGCGTAGTAACTGCTGTCTCTGTCTATAGCATCAAGCGTAGTAACTACTGTCTCTGTCTCTGTCTATAGCATCAAGCGTAGTAACTGCTGTCTCTGTCTATAGCATCAAGCGTAGTAACTACTGTCTCTGTCTCTGTCTATAGCATCAAGCGTAGTAACTACTGTCTCTGTCTCTGTCTATAGCATCAAGCGTAGTAACTACTGTCTCTGTCTATAGCATCAAGCGTAGTAACTACTGTCTCTGTCTCTGTCTATAGCATCAAGCGTAGTAACTGCTGTCTCTGTCTCTGTCTATAGCATCAAGCGTAGTAACTACTGTCTCTGTCTATAGCATCAAGCGTAGTAACTACTGTCTCTGTCTATAGCATCAAGCGTAGTAACTACTGTCTCTGTCTCTGTCTATAGCATCAAGCGTAGTAACTACTGTCTCTGTCTCTGTCTATAGCATCAAGCGTAGTAACTACTGTCTCTGTCTATAGCATCAAGCGTAGTAACTACTGTCTCTGTCTATAGCATCAAGCGTAGTAACTACTGTCTCTGTCTCTGTCTATAGCATCAAGCGTAGTAACTACTGTCTCTGTCTATAGCATCAAGCGTAGTAACTACTGTCTCTGTCTCTGTCTATAGCATCAAGCGTAGTAACTGCTGTCTCTGTCTCTGTCTATAGCATCAAGCGTAGTAACTGCTGTCTCTGTCTCTGTCTATAGCATCAAGCGTAGTAACTCCTGTCTCTGTCTATAGCATCAAGCGTAGTTACTACTGTCTCTGTCTCTGTCTATAGCATCAAGCGTAGTAACTGCTGTCTCTGTCTATAGCATCAAGCGTAGTAACTACTGTCTCTGTCTATAGCATCAAGCGTAGTAACTACTGTCTCTGTCTCTGTCTATAGCATCAAGCGTAGTAACTACTGTCTCTGTCTCTGTCTATAGCATCAAGCGTAGTAACTACTGTCTCTGTCTCTGTCTATAGCATCAAGCGTAGTAACTGCTGTCTCTGTCTCTGTCTATAGCATCAAGCGTAGTAACTCCTGTCTCTGTCTATAGCATCAAGCGTAGTAACTACTGTCTCTGTCTATAGCATCAAGCGTAGTAACTACTGTCTCTGTCTCTGTCTATAGCATCAAGCGTAGTAACTGCTGTCTCTGTCTCTGTCTATAGCATCAAGCGTAGTAACTACTGTCTCTGTCTATAGCATCAAGGGTAGTAACTGCTGTCTCTGTCTATAGCATCAAGCGTAGTAACTACTGTCTCTGTCTCTGTCTAT
Organism: Salvelinus fontinalis; assembly: GCF_029448725.1. NCBI lineage: Eukaryota > Metazoa > Chordata > Actinopteri > Salmoniformes > Salmonidae > Salvelinus > Salvelinus fontinalis. Next base: position 22,404 of record NW_026600906.1, read on the forward strand.
AGCATCAAGCGTAGTAACTGCTGTCTCTGTCTCTGTCTATAGCATCAAGCGTAGTAACTGCTGTCTCTGTCTATAGCATCAAGCGTAGTAACTGCTGTCTCTGTCTCTGTCTATAGCATCAAGCGTAGTAACTGCTGTCTCTGTCTCTGTCTATAGCATCAAGCGTAGTAACTGCTGTCTCTGTCTCTGTCTATAGCATCAAGCGTAGTAACTCCTGTCTCTGTCTCTGTCTATAGCATCAAGCGTAGTAACTACTGTCTCTGTCTCTGTCTATAGCATCAAGCGTAGTAACTACTGTCTCTGTCTCTGTCTATAGCATCAAGCGTAGTAACTCCTGTCTCTGTCTCTGTCTATAGCATCAAGCGTAGTAACTGCTGTCTCTGTCTCTGTCTATAGCATCAAGCGTAGTAACTGCTGTCTCTGTCTATAGCATCAAGCGTAGTAACTACTGTCTCTGTCTCTGTCTATAGCATCAAGCGTAGTAACTACTGTCTCTGTCTCTGTCTATAGCATCAAGCGTAGTAACTACTGTCTCTGTCTATAGCATCAAGCGTAGTAACTACTGTCTCTGTCTATAGCATCAAGCGTAGTAACTACTGTCTCTGTCTCTGTCTATAGCATCAAGCGTAGTAACTACTGTCTCTGTCTCTGTCTATAGCATCAAGCGTAGTAACTGCTGTCTCTGTCTCTGTCTATAGCATCAAGCGTAGTAACTACTGTCTCTGTCTATAGCATCAAGCGTAGTAACTACTGTCTCTGTCTATAGCATCAAGCGTAGTAACTGCTGTCTCTGTCTCTGTCTATAGCATCAAGCGTAGTAACTGCTGTCTCTGTCTATAGCATCAAGCGTAGTAACTACTGTCTCTGTCTCTGTCTATAGCATCAAGCGTAGTAACTACTGTCTCTGTCTATAGCATCAAGCGTAGTAACTACTGTCTCTGTCTCTGTCTATAGCATCAAGCGTAGTAACTACTGTCTCTGTCTCTGTCTATAGCATCAAGCGTAGTAACTACTGTCTCTGTCTATAGCATCAAGCGTAGTAACTACTGTCTCTGTCTATAGCATCAAGCGTAGTAACTACTGTCTCTGTCTCTGTCTATAGCATCAAGCGTAGTAACTACTGTCTCTGTCTCTGTCTATAGCATCAAGCGTAGTAACTACTGTCTCTGTCTCTGTCTATAGCATCAAGCGTAGTAACTGCTGTCTCTGTCTCTGTCTATAGCATCAAGCGTAGTAACTACTGTCTCTGTCTATAGCATCAAGCGTAGTAACTACTGTCTCTGTCTATAGCATCAAGCGTAGTAACTACTGTCTCTGTCTCTGTCTATAGCATCAAGCGTAGTAACTACTGTCTCTGTCTCTGTCTATAGCATCAAGCGTAGTAACTACTGTCTCTGTCTCTGTCTATAGCATCAAGCGTAGTAACTCCTGTCTCTGTCTATAGCATCAAGCGTAGTAACTACTGTCTCTGTCTCTGTCTATAGCATCAAGCGTAGTAACTACTGTCTCTGTCTATAGCATCAAGCGTAGTAACTACTGTCTCTGTCTCTGTCTATAGCATCAAGCGTAGTAACTACTGTCTCTGTCTCTGTCTATAGCATCAAGCGTAGTAACTGCTGTCTCTGTCTCTGTCTATAGCATCAAGCGTAGGAACTACTGTCTCTGTCTCTGTCTATAGCATCAAGCGTAGTAACTACTGTCTCTGTCTATAGCATCAAGCGTAGTAACTGCTGTCTCTGTCTCTGTCTATAGCATCAAGCGTAGTAACTGCTGTCTCTGTCTATAGCATCAAGCGTAGTAACTACTGTCTCTGTCTCTGTCTATAGCATCAAGCGTAGTAACTACTGTCTCTGTCTCTGTCTATAGCATCAAGCGTAGTAACTACTGTCTCTGTCTATAGCATCAAGCGTAGTAACTACTGTCTCTGTCTATAGCATCAAGCGTAGTAACTACTGTCTCTGTCTCTGTCTATAGCATCAAGCGTAGTAACTACTGTCTCTGTCTCTGTCTATAGCATCAAGCGTAGTAACTGCTGTCTCTGTCTCTGTCTATAGCATCAAGCGTAGTAACTACTGTCTCTGTCTATAGCATCAAGCGTAGTAACTACTGTCTCTGTCTATAGCATCAAGCGTAGTAACTGCTGTCTCTGTCTCTGTCTATAGCATCAAGCGTAGTAACTGCTGTCTCTGTCTATAGCATCAAGCGTAGTAACTACTGTCTCTGTCTCTGTCTATAGCATCAAGCGTAGTAACTACTGTCTCTGTCTATAGCATCAAGCGTAGTAACTACTGTCTCTGTCTCTGTCTATAGCATCAAGCGTAGTAACTACTGTCTCTGTCTCTGTCTATAGCATCAAGCGTAGTAACTACTGTCTCTGTCTATAGCATCAAGCGTAGTAACTACTGTCTCTGTCTCTGTCTATAGCATCAAGCGTAGTAACTACTGTCTCTGTCTCTGTCTATAGCATCAAGCGTAGTAACTACTGTCTCTGTCTCTGTCTATAGCATCAAGCGTAGTAACTACTGTCTCTGTCTCTGTCTATAGCATCAAGCGTAGTAACTGCTGTCTCTGTCTCTGTCTATAGCATCAAGCGTAGTAACTACTGTCTCTGTCTATAGCATCAAGCGTAGTAACTACTGTCTCTGTCTATAGCATCAAGCGTAGTAACTACTGTCTCTGTCTCTGTCTATAGCATCAAGCGTAGTAACTACTGTCTCTGTCTCTGTCTATAGCATCAAGCGTAGTAACTACTGTCTCTGTCTCTGTCTATAGCATCAAGCGTAGTAACTCCTGTCTCTGTCTATAGCATCAAGCGTAGTAACTACTGTCTCTGTCTCTGTCTATAGCATCAAGCGTAGTAACTACTGTCTCTGTCTATAGCATCAAGCGTAGTAACTACTGTCTCTGTCTCTGTCTATAGCATCAAGCGTAGTAACTACTGTCTCTGTCTCTGTCTATAGCATCAAGCGTAGTAACTGCTGTCTCTGTCTCTGTCTATAGCATCAAGCGTAGTAACTACTGTCTCTGTCTCTGTCTATAGCATCAAGCGTAGTAACTACTGTCTCTGTCTATAGCATCAAGCGTAGTAACTACTGTCTCTGTCTCTGTCTATAGCATCAAGCGTAGTAACTGCTGTCTCTGTCTCTGTCTATAGCATCAAGCGTAGTAACTACTGTCTCTGTCTCTGTCTATAGCATCAAGCGTAGTAACTGCTGTCCCTGTCTCTGTCTATAGCATCAAGCGTAGTAACTACTGTCTCTGTCTATAGCATCAAGCGTAGTAACTCCTGTCTCTGTCTCTGTCTATAGCATCAAGCTTAGTAACTACTGTCTCTGTCTATAGCATCAAGCGTAGTAACTACTGTCTCTGTTTCTGTCTATAGCATCAAGCGTAGTAACTACTGTCTCTGTCTATAGCATCAAGCGTAGTAACTACTGTCTCTGTCTATAGCATCAAGCGTAGTAACTGCTGTCTCTGTCTATAGCATCAAGCGTAGTAACTACTGTCTCTGTCTCTGTCTATAGCATCAAGCGTAGTAACTCCTGTCTCTGTCTATAGCATCAAGCGTAGTAACTACTGTCTCTGTCTATAGCATCAAGCGTAGTAACTACTGTCTCTGTTTCTGTCTATAGCATCAAGCGTAGTAACTACTGTCTCTGTCTATAGCATCAAGCGTAGTAACTACTGTCTCTGTCTATAGCATCAAGCGTAGTAACTACTGTCTCTGTCTATAGCATCAAGCGTAGTAACTCCTGTCTCTGTCTATAGCATCAAGCGTAGTAACTGCTGTCTCTGTCTCTGTCTATAGCATCAAGCGTAGTAACTACTGTCTCTGTCTCTGTCTATAGCATCAAGCGTAGTAACTACTGTCTCTGTCTATAGCATCAAGCGTAGTAACTACTGTCTCTGTCTCTGTCTATAGCATCAAGCGTAGTAACTGCTGTCTCTGTCTCTGTCTATAGCATCAAGCGTAGTAACTACTGTCCCTGTCTCTGTCTATAGCATCAAGCGTAGTAACTACTGTCTCTGTCTATAGCATCAAGCGTAGTAACTCCTGTCTCTGTCTCTGTCTATAGCATCAAGCTTAGTAACTACTGTCTCTGTCTATAGCATCAAGCGTAGTAACTACTGTCTCTGTTTCTGTCTATAGCATCAAGCGTAGTAACTACTGTCTCTGTCTATAGCATCAAGCGTAGTAACTACTGTCTCTGTCTATAGCATCAAGCGTAGTAACTGCTGTCTCTGTCTATAGCATCAAGCGTAGTAACTACTGTCTCTGTCTCTGTCTATAGCATCAAGCGTAGTAACTCCTGTCTCTGTCTATAGCATCAAGCGTAGTAACTACTGTCTCTGTCTATAGCATCAAGCGTAGTAACTACTGTCTCTGTTTCTGTCTATAGCATCAAGCGTAGTAACTACTGTCTCTGTCTATAGCATCAAGCGTAGTAACTACTGTCTCTGTCTATAGCATCAAGCGTAGTAACTACTGTCTCTGTCTATAGCATCAAGCGTAGTAACTCCTGTCTCTGTCTATAGCATCAAGCGTAGTAACTGCTGTCTCTGTCTCTGTCTATAGCATCAAGCGTAGTAACTACTGTCTCTGTCTCTGTCTATAGCATCAAGCGTAGTAACTACTGTCTCTGTCTATAGCATCAAGCGTAGTAACTACTGTCTCTGTCTCTGTCTATAGCATCAAGCGTAGTAACTGCTGTCTCTGTCTCTGTCTATAGCATCAAGCGTAGTAACTACTGTCTCTGTCTCTGTCTATAGCATCAAGCGTAGTAACTACTGTCTCTGTCTATAGCATCAAGCGTAGTAACTCCTGTCTCTGTCTCTGTCTATAGCATCAAGCGTAGTAACTACTGTCTCTGTCTATAGCATCAAGCGTAGTAACTACTGTCTCTGTCTATAGCATCAAGCGTAGTAACTGCTGTCTCTGTCTCTGTCTATAGCATCAAGCGTAGTAACTGCTGCCTCTGTCTCTGTCTATAGCATCAAGCGTAGTAACTACTGTCTCTGTTTCTGTCTATAGCATCAAGCGTAGTAACTACTGTCTCTGTCTCTGTCTATAGCATCAAGCGTAGTAACTACTGTCTC
>NW_026600906.1:30000-47500 GCF_029448725.1 Salvelinus fontinalis
AAAAATTTTTTATTTCCAACCCCCAATGTGCACCAGGTCTGTAGAATGACCTATATAGCGCACTATGGGCCCTGATCAAAAGTAGTCCACTATATAGGGAATAGGGCCCTGGTCAAAAGTAGTGCACTATATAGGGAATAGGGCTCTGGTCAAAAGTAGTGCACTATATAGGGAATAGGGCCCTGGTCAAAAGTAGTGCACTATTTAGGGAATAGGGCCCTGTTCAAAAGTAGTGCACTATATAGGGAATAGGGCCCTGATCAAAAGTAGTGCACTATATAGGGAATAGGGCCCTGTTCAAAAGTAGAGCCCTATATAGGGTCCTGGTCAAAAGTAGTGCACTATATAGGGAATAGGGCCCTGGTCAAAAGTAGAGCCCTATATAGGGAATAGGGAACTGGTCAAAAGTAGTGCACTATTTAGGGAATAGGGCGTCATTTGTCCATATCCTGTGTATTAATAGCTGTGTCTCTGTGTTCTCTCTCTGCAGGTTGAGCCCAGTACCAAGCTGTTCCCTGCTGTGTTCGCTCAGGCCACCAGCCCCAGCATCTTTCAGTTTGAACTAGGACGTATTAAGGTGAGCGTTAACACTGTACTGCTCTGTACTGACAGAATGGAGCCGGCTGCTACAAATAGGCCTCAGATATGGGCTGCCTGGATAAGTCAACGTGGAGCTGTCTGTCCACTGGCTGTGGAAGGTTATGAGGTTGTCTCTCCACTGGTTGTGGAAGGTTATGAGGTTGTCTCTCCACTGGCTGTGGAAGGTCATGAGGTTGTCTCTCCACTGGCTGTGGAAGGTCATGAGGTTGTCTCTCCACTGGCTGTGGAAGGTTATGAGGTTGTCTCTCCACTGGCTGTGGAAGGTCATGAGGTTGTCTCTCCACTGGAAGGTCATGAGGTTGTCTCTCCACTGGACGGTTATGAGGTTGTCTCTCCACTGGAAGGTCATGAGGTTGTCTCTCCACTGGCTGTGGAAGGTCATGAGGTTGTCTCTCCACTGGCTGTGGAAGGTCATGAGGTTGTCTCTCCACTGGCTGTGGAAGGTTATGAGGTTCTCTCTCCACTGGAAGGTTATGAGGTTGTCTCTCCACTGGCTGTGGAAGGTTATGAGGTTGTCTCGCCACTGGAAGGTTATGAGGTTGTCTCTCCACTGGCTGTGGAAGGTTATGAGGTTGTCTCTCCACTGGAAGGTTATGAGGTTGTCTCTCCACTGGAAGGTCATGAGGTTGTCTCTCCACTGGCTGTGGAAGGTCATGAGGTTGTCTCTCCACTGGAAGGTTATGAGGTTGTCTCTCCACTGGAAGGTTATGAGGTTGTCTCTCCACTGGACGGTTATGAGGTTGTCTCTCCACTGGAAGGTTATGAGGTTGTCTCTCCACTGGCTGTGGAAGGTCATGAGGTTGTCTCTCCACTGGAAGGTTATGAGGTTGTCTCTCCACTGGCTGTGGAAGGTTATGAGGTTGTCTCTCCACTGGAAGGTCATGAGGTTGTCTCTCCACTGGAAGGTCATGAGGTTGTCTCTCCACTGGCTGTGGAAGGTTATGAGGTTGTCTCTCCACTGGCTGTGGAAGGTTATGAGGTTGTCTCTCCACTGGCTGTGGAAGGTTATGAGGTTGTCTCTCCACTGGAAGGTTATGAGGTTGTCTCCCCACTGGCTGTGGAAGGTTATGAGGTTGTCTCTCCACTGGCTGTGGAAGGTTTTGAGGTTGTCTCTCCATTGGAAGGTTATGAGGTTGTCTCTCCACTGGACGGTTATGAGGTTGTCTCTCCACTGGAAGGTTATGAGGTTGTCTCTCCACTGGAAGGTTACGAGGTTGTCTCTCCACTGGAAGGTTATGAGGTTGTCTCTCCACTGGAAGGTCATGAGGTTGTCTCTCCACTGGCTGTGGAAGGTTATGAGGTTGTCTCTTCACTGGCTGTGGAAGGTTATGAGGTTGTCTCTCCACTGGAAGGTCATGAGGTTGTCTCTCCACTGGACGGTTATGAGGTTGTCTCTCCACTGGAAGGTCATGAGGTTGTCTCTCCACTGGAAGGTCATGAGGTTGTCTCTCCACTGGAAGGTCATGAGGTTGTCTCTCCACTGGACGGTTATGAGGTTGTCTCTCCACTGGAAGGTCATGAGGTTGTCTCTCCACTGGTTGTGGAAGGTTATTATGAGGTTGTCTCTCCACTGGTTGTGGAAGGTTATGAGGTTGTCTCTCCACTGGTTGTGGAAGGTTATGAGGTTGTCTCTCCACTGGAAGGTTATGAGGTTGTCTCTCCACTGGAAGGTCATGAGGTTGTCTCTCCACTGGTTGTGGATGGTTATGAGGTTGTCTCTCCACTGGAAGGTTATGAGGTTGTCTCTCCACTGGAAGGTTATGATGTTGTCTCTCCACTGGAAGGTTATGAGGTTGTCTCTCCACTGGACGGTTATGAGGTTGTCTCTCCACTGGAAGGTCATGAGGTTGTCTCTCCACTGGCTGTGGAAGGTCATGAGGTTGTCTCTCCACTGGAAGGTCATGAGGTTGTCTCTCCACTGGCTGTGGAAGGTCATGAGGTTGTCTCTCCACTGGAAGGTTATGAGGTTGTCTCTCCACTGGCTGTGGAAGGTCATGAGGTTGTCTCTCCACTGGCTGTGGAAGGTCATGAGGTTGTCTCTCCACTGGCTGTGGAAGGTCATGAGGTTGTCTCTCCACTGGAAGATCATGAGGTTGTCTCTCCACTGGCTGTGGAAGGTCATGAGGTTGTCTCTCCACTGGCTGTGGAAGGTTATGCGGTTGTCTCTCCACTGGCTGTGGAAGGTTATGAGGTTGTCTCTCCACTGGTTGTGGAAGGTTATGAGGTTGTCTCTCCACTGGCTGTGGAAGGTTATGAAGTTGTCTCTCCACTGGAAGGTTATGAGGTTGTCTCTCCACTGGCTGTGGAAGGTCATGAGGTTGTCTCTCCACTGGCTGTGGAAGGTTATGAGGTTGTCTCTCCACTGGCTGTGGAAGGTTTTGAGGTTGTCTCTCCACTGGCTGTGGAAGGTTATGAGGTTTTCTCTCCACTGGAAGGTCATGAGGTTGTCTCTCCACTGGAAGGTTATGAGGTTGTCTCTCCACTGGCTGTGGAAGGTTATGAGGTTGTCTCTCCACTGGAAGGTCATGAGGTTGTCTCTCCACTGGCTGTGGAAGGTTATGAGGTTGTCTCTCCACTGGAAGGTCATGAGGTTGTCTCTCCACTGGCTGTGGAAGGTTATGAGGTTGTCTCTCCACTGGAAGGTCATGAGGTTGTCTCTCCACTGGAAGGTTATGAGGTTTTCTCTCCACTGGCTGTGGACGGTTATGAGGTTGTCTCTCCACTGGCTGTGGAAGGTTATGAGGTTTTCTCTCTCTAAGTAGGCCTGTGAATGGCTTTCTTTGGTCCGTGCAACACTGATGAGAACCTCTGTGTACTTCACATACCTGTCTCTGCATCAGGTCAGGTTCTTCTAAAAACGATACGCTAAGGAAACATCACCCACAAAGCTCCTGTCTAGAGTAGATCCAGGACTGATCTCTACAGTAGATCCAGGACTCTGATCTCTACAGTAGCTCCAGGACTCTGATCTCTACAGTAGCTCCAGGACTCTGACCTCTACAGTAGCTCCAGGACTCTGATCTCTACAGTAGGTCCAGGACTCTGATCTCTACAGTAGATCCAGGACTCTGATCTCTACAGTAGCTCCAGGACTCTGACCTCTACAGTAGCTCCAGGACTCTGATCTCTACAGTAGCTCCAGGACTCTGACCTCTACAGTAGCCCCAGGACTCTGATCTCTACAGTAGCTCCAGGACTCTGTCCTCTACAGTAGCTCCAGGACTCTGACCTCTACAGTAGCTCCAGGACACTGACCTCTACAGTAGCCCCAGGACTCTGACCTCTACAGTGGCCCCAGGACTCTGACCTCTACAGTAGCTCCAGGACTCTGACCTCTACAGTAGCTCCAGGACTGACCTCTACAGTAGCTCCAGGACTCTGATCTCTACAGTAGGTCCAGGACTCTGATCTCTACAGTAGCTCCATGACTCTGACCTCTACAGTAGCTCCAGGACACTGACCTCTACAGTAGCCCCAGGACTCTGACCTCTACAGTAGCTCCAGGACTCTGACCTCTACAGTAGCCCCAGGACTCTGACCTCTACAGTAGCCTCAGGACTCTGACCTCTACAGTAGCTCCAGGACTCTGATCTCTACAGTAGCTCCAGGACTCTGATCTCTACAGTAGGTCCAGGACTCTGATCTCTACAGTAGCTCCAGGACTCTGACCTCTACAGTAGCTCCAGGACTCTGACCTCTACAGTAGCTCCAGGACTCTGATCTCTACAGTAGGTCCAGGACTCTGATCTCTACAGTAGCTCCAGGACTCTGACCTCTACAGTAGCTCCAGGACTCTGACCTCTACAGTAACCCCAGGACTCTGACCTCTACAGTAGCTCCAGGACTCTGACCTCTACAGTAGCTCTAGGACTCTGACCTCTACAGTAGCTCCCGGACTCTGATCTCTACAGTAGCTCCAGGACTCTGATCTCTACAGTAGCTCCAGGACTCTGACCTCTACAGTAGCTCTAGGACTCTGACCTCTACAGTAGCTCCAGGACTGACCTCTACAGTAGCTCCAGGACTCTGACCTCTACAGTAGCTCCAGGACTCTGACCTCTACACTAGCTCCAGGACTCTGACCTCTACAGTAGCTCCAGGACTCTGACCTCTACAGTAGCTCTAGGACTCTGACCTCTACAGTAGCTCTAGGACTCTGACCTCTACAGTAGCTCCAGGACTCTGATGTCTACAGTAGCTCCAGGACTCTGACCTCTACAGTAGATCCAGGACTCTGATCTCTACAGTAGCTCCAGGACTCTGACCTCTACAGTAGCTCCAGGACTCTGATCTCTACAGTAGCTCCAGGACTCTGACCTCTACAGTAGCCCCAGGACTCTGATCTCTACAGTAGCTCCAGGACTCTGTCCTCTACAGTAGCTCCAGGACTCTGACCTCTACAGTAGCTCCAGGACACTGACCTCTACAGTAGCCCCAGGACTCTGACCTCTACAGTGGCCCCAGGACTCTGACCTCTACAGTAGCTCCAGGACTCTGACCTCTACAGTAGCTCCAGGACTGACCTCTACAGTAGCTCCAGGACTCTGATCTCTACAGTAGGTCCAGGACTCTGATCTCTACAGTAGCTCCATGACTCTGACCTCTACAGTAGCTCCAGGACACTGACCTCTACAGTAGCCCCAGGACTCTGACCTCTACAGTAGCTCCAGGACTCTGACCTCTACAGTAGCCCCAGGACTCTGACCTCTACAGTAGCCTCAGGACTCTGACCTCTACAGTAGCTCCAGGACTCTGATCTCTACAGTAGGTCCAGGACTCTGATCTCTACAGTAGCTCCAGGACTCTGACCTCTACAGTAGCTCCAGGACTCTGATCTCTACAGTAGCTCCAGGACTCTGATCTCCACAGTAGCTCCAGGACTCGGATCTCTACAGTAGCTCCAGGACTCTGATCTCTACAGTAGCTCCAGGACTCTGACCTCTACAGTAGCTCCAGGACTCTGTCCTCTACAGTAGCTCCAGGACTCTGACCTCTACAGTAGCCCCAGGACTCTGACCTCTACAGTAGCCTCAGGACTCTGACCTCTACAGTAGCTCCAGGACTCTGATCTCTACAGTAGGTCCAGGACTCTGATCTCTACAGTAGCTCCAGGACTCTGACCATTACAGTAGCTCCAGGACTCTGATCTCCACAGTAGCTCCAGTACTCTGATCTCTACAGTAGCTCCAGGACTCTGACCTCTACAGTAGCTCCAGGACTCTGATCTCTACAGTAGCTCCAGGACTCTGATCTCTACAGTAGCTCCAGGACTCTGACCTCTACAGTAGCCCCAGGACTCTGATCTCTACAGTAGCTCCAGGACTCTGTCCTCTACAGTAGCTCCAGGACTCTGACCTCTACAGTAGCTCCAGGACACTGACCTCTACAGTAGCCCCAGGACTCTGACCTCTACAGTGGCCCCAGGACTCTGACCTCTACAGTAGCTCCAGGACTCTGACCTCTACAGTAGCTCCAGGACTGACCTCTACTGTAGCTCCAGGACTCTGATCTCTACAGTAGGTCCAGGACTCTGATCTCTACAGTAGCTCCATGACTCTGACCTCTACAGTAGCTCCAGGACACTGACCTCTACAGTAGCCCCAGGACTCTGACCTCTACAGTAGCTCCAGGACTCTGACCTCTACAGTAGCCCCAGGACTCTGACCTCTACAGTAGCCTCAGGACTCTGACCTCTACAGTAGCTCCAGGACTCTGATCTCTACAGTAGCTCCAGGACTCTGACCTCTACAGTAGCCCCAGGACTCTGATCTCTACAGTAGCCCCAGGACTCTGATCTCCACAGTAGCTCCAGGACTCTGATCTCTACAGTAGCTCCAGGACTCTGACCTCTACAGTAGCTCCAGGACTCTGACCTCTACAGTAGCTCCAGGACTCTGACCTCTACAGTAGCTCCAGGACTCTGATCTCTACAGTAGCTCCAGGACTCTGATCTCTACAGTAGCTCCAGGACTCTGATGTCTACAGTAGCTCCAGGACTCTGACCTCTACAGTAGATCCAGGACTCTGATCTCTACAGTAGCTCCAGGACTCTGACCTCTACAGTAGCTCCAGGACTCTGATCTCTACAGTAGCTCCAGGACTCTGACCTCTACAGTAGCCCCAGGACTCTGATCTCTACAGTAGCTCCAGGACTCTGTCCTCTACAGTAGCTCCAGGACTCTGACCTCTACAGTAGCTCCAGGACACTGACCTCTACAGTAGCCCCAGGACTCTGACCTCTACAGTGGCCCCAGGACTCTGACCTCTACAGTAGCTCCAGGACTCTGACCTCTACAGTAGCTCCAGGACTGACCTCTACAGTAGCTCCAGGACTCTGATCTCTACAGTAGGTCCAGGACTCTGATCTCTACAGTAGCTCCATGACTCTGACCTCTACAGTAGCTCCAGGACACTGACCTCTACAGTAGCCCCAGGACTCTGACCTCTACAGTAGCTCCAGGACTCTGACCTCTACAGTAGCCCCAGGACTCTGACCTCTACAGTAGCCTCAGGACTCTGACCTCTACAGTAGCTCCAGGACTCTGATCTCTACAGTAGGTCCAGGACTCTGATCTCTACAGTAGCTCCAGGACTCTGACCTCTACAGTAGCTCCAGGACTCTGATCTCCACAGTAGCTCCAGGACTCTGATCTCTACAGTAGCTCCAGGACTCTGACCTCTACAGTAGCTCCAGGACTCTGACCTCTACAGTAGCTCCAGGACTCTGACCTCTACAGTAGCTCCAGGACTCTGATCTCTACAGTAGCTCCAGGACTCTGATCTCTACAGTAGCTCCAGGACTCTGATGTCTACAGTAGCTCCAGGACTCTGACCTCTACAGTAGATCCAGGACTCTGATCTCTACAGTAGCTCCAGGACTCTGACCTCTACAGTAGCTCCAGGACTCTGATCTCTACAGTAGCTCCAGGACTCTGACCTCTACAGTAGCCCCAGGACTCTGATCTCTACAGTAGCTCCAGGACTCTGTCCTCTACAGTAGCTCCAGGACTCTGACCTCTACAGTAGCTCCAGGACACTGACCTCTACAGTAGCCCCAGGACTCTGACCTCTACAGTGGCCCCAGGACTCTGACCTCTACAGTAGCTCCAGGACTCTGACCTCTACAGTAGCTCCAGGACTGACCTCTACAGTAGCTCCAGGACTCTGATCTCTACAGTAGGTCCAGGACTCTGATCTCTACAGTAGCTCCATGACTCTGACCTCTACAGTAGCTCCAGGACACTGACCTCTACAGTAGCCCCAGGACTCTGACCTCTACAGTAGCTCCAGGACTCTGACCTCTACAGTAGCCCCAGGACTCTGACCTCTACAGTAGCCTCAGGACTCTGACCTCTACAGTAGCTCCAGGACTCTGATCTCTACAGTAGGTCCAGGACTCTGATCTCTACAGTAGCTCCAGGACTCTGACCTCTACAGTAGCTCCAGGACTCTGATCTCTACAGTAGCTCCAGGACTCTGATCTCCACAGTAGCTCCAGGACTCGGATCTCTACAGTAGCTCCAGGACTCTGATCTCTACAGTAGCTCCAGGACTCTGACCTCTACAGTAGCTCCAGGACTCTGTCCTCTACAGTAGCTCCAGGACTCTGACCTCTACAGTAGCCCCAGGACTCTGACCTCTACAGTAGCCTCAGGACTCTGACCTCTACAGTAGCTCCAGGACTCTGATCTCTACAGTAGGTCCAGGACTCTGATCTCTACAGTAGCTCCAGGACTCTGACCATTACAGTAGCTCCAGGACTCTGATCTCCACAGTAGCTCCAGTACTCTGATCTCTACAGTAGCTCCAGGACTCTGACCTCTACAGTAGCTCCAGGACTCTGATCTCTACAGTAGCTCCAGGACTCTGATCTCTACAGTAGCTCCAGGACTCTGATCTCTGCAGTAGCTCCAGGACTCTGATCTCTACAGTAGCTCCAGGACTCTGACCTCTACAGTAGATCCAGGACTCTGATCTCTACAGTAGCTCCAGGACTCTGACCTCTACAGTAGCTCCAGGACTCTGATCTCTACAGTAGCTCCAGGACTCTGACCTCTACAGTAGCCCCAGGACTCTGATCTCTACAGTAGCTCCAGGACTCTGTCCTCTACAGTAGCTCCAGGACTCTGACCTCTACAGTAGCTCCAGGACACTGACCTCTACAATAGCCCCAGGACTCTGACCTCTACAGTAGCCCCAGGACTCTGACCTCTACAGTAGCTCCAGGACTCTGACCTCTACAGTAGCTCCAGGACTGACCTCTACAGTAGCTCCTGGACTCTGATCTCTACAGTAGGTCCAGGACTCTGATCTCTACAGTAGCTCCATGACTCTGACCTCTACAGTAGCTCCAGGACACTGACCTCTACAGTAGCCCCAGGACTCTGACCTCTACAGTAGCTCCAGGACTCTGACCTCTACAGTAGCCCCAGGACTCTGACCTCTACAGTAGCCTCAGGACTCTGACGTCTACAGTAGCTCCAGGACTCTGATCTCTACAGTAGGTCCAGGACTCTGATCTCTACAGTAGCTCCAGGACTCTGACCTCTACAGTAGCTCCAGGACTCTGATCTCTACAGTAGCTCCAGGACTCTGATCTCCACAGTAGCTCCAGGACTCTGATCTCTACAGTAGCTCCAGGACTCTGATCTCTACAGTAGCTCCAGGACTCTGACCTCTACAGTAGCTCCAGGACTCTGTCCTCTACAGTAGCTCCAGGACTCTGACCTCTACAGTAGCCCCAGGACTCTGACCTCTACAGTAGCCTCAGGACTCTGACCTCTACAGTAGCTCCAGGACTCTGATCTCTACAGTAGGTCCAGGACTCTGATCTCTACAGTAGCTCCAGGACTCTGACCTCTACAGTAGCTCCAGGACTCTGATCTCTACAGTAGCTCCAGGACTCTGATCTCCACAGTAGCTCCAGGACTCTGATCTCTACAGTAGCTCCAGGACTCTGATCTCTACAGTAGCTCCAGGACTCTGACCTCTACAGTAGCTCCAGGACTCTGTCCTTTACAGTAGCTCCAGGACTCTGACCTCTTCAGTAGCTCCAGGACTCTGATCTCTACAGTAGCTCTAGGACTCTGACCTCTACAGTAGCTCCAGGACTCTGACCTCTACAGTAGCTCCAGGACTCTGACCTCTACAGTAGCTCCAGGACTCTGACCTCTACAGTAGCTCCAGGACTCTGATCTCCACAGTAGCTCCAGGACTCTGATCTCCACAGTAGCTCCAGGACTCTGATCTCTACAGTAGATCCAGGACTTTGACCTCTACAGTAGCTCCAGGACTGATCTCTACAGTAGCCCCATGACTCTGACCTCTACAGTAGCTCCAGGACTCTGACCTCTACAGTAGCTACAGGACTCTGACCTCTACAGTAGCTCCAGGACTCTGATCTCTACAGTAGAGAGTAAAGACAGGAACTCCTGTCCCCCTCCCAGAACCTAACCCTGTCTGTTTCTATGTCACCAGAACGTCATGCCTCTGTCAGCGGGACTGTTTAAGAGTGAGAGGAGGAACTCGTGTCCCCAGTGTCCTCCCAGGCTGCATGTCCAGTTCCTGACCCCGGTGATGTGGAGCAGGGTACCCAACCACTTCCTCAAGGTGGACGTGTCCCGAGTCAACGACCGCCATGGCTGGCTGGTCACCTGCTCTGAACCGCTCCAGTTCATGTCCCTGCATATACCTGAGGAGAACAGGTGATGACCCTCACTCTTCTTCACATTCTTCTTTTCACACTTCTTCACTCGTCAGGAGTGAGGAAGGGCTTAAAAATAGTACAACAATATCTGTCAAAAATGTTACTAACTATAGATTTTGTATTTTCTTATTAGAAATGAGTGCAGCGGTTAACAATAGCAGAAAAGGTGAACGATAGCAGAAAAGGTGAATGATAGCAGAAAAGGTGAAGGATATCAGAAAAGGGGAATGATAGCAGGAAAGGTGAACGATAGCAGGAAAGGTGAACGATGGCAGAAAAGGTGAACGATAGCAGAAAAGGTGAAGGATAGCAGAAAAGGTGAAGGATAGCAGAAAAGGTGAAGGATAGCAGGAAAGGTGAAAGATAGCAGAAAAGGTGAACGATAGCAGAAAAGGTGAACGATAGCAGGAAAGGTGAACGATAGCAGGAAAGGTGAACGATAGCAGAAAAGGTGAACGATAGCAGAAAAGGTGAACGATAGCAGAAAAGGTGAACGATAGCAGAAAAGGTGAACGATAGCAGAAAAGGTGAACGATAGCAGGAAAGGTGAACGATAGCAGGAAAGGTGAACGATAGCAAAAAAGTGAACGATAGCAGGAAAGGCGAATGATAGCAGAAAAGGTGAACGATAGCAGGAAAGGTGAACGATAGCAGAAAAGGTGAACGATAGCAGAAAAGGTGAACGATAGCAGAAAAGGTGAACGATAGCGGGAAAGGTGAACGATAGCAGAAAAGGGGAACGATAGCAGGAAAGGTGAACGATAGCGGGAAAGGTGAACGATAGCAGAAAAGGGGAGCGATAGCAGGAAAGGTGAACGATAGCAGAGAAGGTGAACGATAGCAGAAAAGGGGAACGATAGCAGAAAAGGGGAACGATAGCAAAAAAGGGGAACGATAGCAGAAAAGGGGAACGATAGCAGAAAAGGGGAACGATGGCAGAAAATGTGAATGATAACAGAACGTAATGTATGAGAAGCAATACCATATTGTTGCAATCAGGAAGTTCCTCACTAAGCTGTATGTCAGTTTAACCTTCCTCCTCCTCCTCTTCCTCCTCCTCTACCTCTCCCCCTCCTTCTCCTCTCCCCCTCCTCCTCTCCTCTCCTCATCCTTTTTCTCTTCCTCCTCCTCTCCTCCCCATCTTCATCCTCCTCTTCCTTCTCCTCTTCCTCCTCCTCTTCCTTCTCCTCTTCCTCCTGCTCCTCCTCCTCCCCCTTGTCATCCTCCTTCCCTCCTCATCTTCCTCCTCCTTTTACTCCTCTTCCTCCTCCTCCCCCTTGTCATCGTCTTCCTCTTCCTTCTCCCCCTTGTCATCTTCCTTCCCCTCCTCCCCCTCCTCTCTCTTCCTCCTCCCCCTCTTCCTCCTCTCTCTTCCTCCTCCTCCCCCTCTTCCTCCTCTCTCTTCCTCCCCCTCCTCCCCCTCTCTTCCTCGTCCTCTTCCTCCTCCTCTCTTCCTCCTCCTCCTCTCTCCTCCTCTTCCTCCTCCCCCCCAGGTCAGTTGATATCCTGGAGTTGACTGAGCAGAAGGATCTGTTGAAGTTTCACTACCATACTCTGAGGTTGTACTCTGCTGTGTGCGCTCTGGGGAACAACCGTGTGGCCCACGCCCTCTGCTCCCACGCTGACGAGGCACAGCTGCTCTACGCCATAGAGAACAAGTACATGCCTGGTCTCCTCAGGACTGGATACTACGACCTGCTCATAGACATCCACCTCAGGTAGGTAGCTACGACCTGCTCATAGACATCCACCTCAGGTAGCTAGCCCACAGGCTAGAGAGGTGGGCCAGGAACCGGAATGTCGCTAGTTTTAAAATGTTCTCCTAAAATGACATACCCAAATCTAACTGCCTGTAGCTCAGGACCTGAAGCAAGGATATGCATATTCTTGGTACCATTTGAAAGGAAACACTTTTGAAGTTTGTGGAAATGTGAAATCAATGTAGGATAATATAACACATTACATCTGGTAAAAATAATACAAAGAAAAAAACAACCTTTGTTTTTGTGTGCCATCGTCTTTGAAATGCAAGAGAAAGGCCATAATGTATTATTCCAGCCGAGGAGCAATATAGATTTTGGCCACTAGATGGCAGCAGTGTATGTGCAACGTGTTAGACTGATCCAAAGAACCATTGCTTTTATGTTCAAAATTTTGTATCAAGACTGCCCAAATGTGCCTAATTGGTTTATTAATAACATTTCAAGTTCATAATTGTTCACTCTCCTCAAACAATAGCATGGTATTCTTTCACTGTAATAGCTACTGTAAACTGGACAGTGCAGTTAAATTAACAAGATGTTAAGCTTTCTGCCAATATCAGATATGTCTATGTCCTGGGAAATGTTCTTGTTACTTACAACCTCATGCTAACTGCATTAGCCTGCGTTAGCTCAACCGTCCCGTGGGTGGGACACCGATTTGTAGAGATCCTTATTAAGTCCCGGTCGTGTCGATGAAAAAATGGAGACTGAACTGGCTACAGGTGGGCTGCTGGTGTCAGATCTACCGTTAGCATTGTGCCCTTGAGCAAGGCACTTAACCAACACAACATGCTCTACATCCAGGAGCTCCTCTCATATTGTTGGGGAAAAAAGGCAGAGGACTCATTTCTGTTCTAACCAAATGGACAATAAACTGATTTCTTCTCTTCTCAGTACCTATGCCACGGCGCGTCTCATGATGAACAATGAATACATCGTCCCCATGACGGACGAGACCAAGTCCATCACTCTGTTCCCCGACGAGAAGAAGAAGCACGGTCTGCCGGGGATCGGCCTGAGCACCTCTCTCCGCCCCCGCATGCACTTCTCCTCGCCGTCCTTCATCTGTAGCGGAGCCGACTGCTTCCAGTTCAGCCCCGAGTTCCCCCTGGATATCCTGAAGACCAAGACCATAGAGATGCTGACGGAGGCGGTGAGCGAGGGGAGTCTACACGTCAGAGATCCTATAGGGGGCAGCACTGAGTTCCTGTTCGTTCCTCTCATTAAGTTGTTCTACACGTTACTGATCATGGGAGTGTTCCATAACGGAGACCTGAAGAACATTCTACAGCTGATAGAACCCAGCGTGTTCTCAGAGGGAGGGGACGCGACCGCGGACACGCCCGCGGACACGCCCGAGTGTGATGTCACTAAGGGAGGAAGAGGCGGGGAGGGGCCTGGAGGAGAGGAGAGGACAGGGAAGGTCCCTAAAGGACTGCTACAGATGAAACTACCGGAGCCTGTCAAACTGCAGGTACGTAAGACACACTACCGGAGCCTGTCAAACTGCAGGTACGTAAGACACACTACCGGAGCCTGTCAAACTGCAGGTACGTAAGACACACTACCGGAGCCTGTCAAACTGCAGGTACGTAAGACACACTACCGGAGCCTGTCAAACTGCAGGTACGTAAGACACACTACCGGAGCCTGTCAAACTGCAGGTACGTAAGACACACTACCGGAGCCTGTCAAACTACAGGTACGTACGACACACTACCGGAGCCTGTCAAACTGCAGGTACGTAAGACACACTGGACAGGATATTTGCACATCAAATCAAATTGTATTTGTCACATGCGCCGAATACAACCGGTGTAGTAGACCTTACAGTGAAATGCTGACTATATACAGGGTGTTACGGTACAGAGTCAATGTGGAGACTATATACAGGGGGTACCGGTACAGAGTCAATGTGGAGGCTATATACAGGGGGTACCGGTACAGAGTCAATGTGGAGGCTATATACAGGGGGTACCAGTACAGAGTCAATGTGGAGACTATATACAGGGGGTACAGGTACAGAGTCAATGTGGAGGCTATATACAGGGTGTTATGGTACAGAGTCAATGTGGAGGCTATATACAGGGGGTACCAGTACAGAGTCAATGTGGAGGCTATATACAGGGGGTACCGGTACAGAGTCAATGTGGAGGCTATATACAGGGGGTACCGGTACAGAGTCAATGTGGAGGCTATATACAGGGTGTTACGGTACAGAGTCAATGTGGAGGCTATATACAGGGGGTACCGGTACAGAGTCAATGTGGAGACTATATACAGGGGGTACCGGTACAGAGTCAATGTGGAGGCTATATACAGGGTGTACTGGTACAGAGTCAATGTGGAGGCTATATACAGGGGGTACCGGTACAGAGTCAATGTGGAGGCTACATACAGGGTGCACTGGTACAGAGTCAATGTGGAGACTATATACAGGGGGTACCGGTACAGTCAATGTGGAGGCTATATACAGGGGGTACCGGTACAGGGTCAATGTGGAGGCTATATACAGGGGGTACCGGTACAGAGTCAATGTGGAGACTATATACAGGGGGTACCGGTACAGAGTCAATGTGGAGGCTATATACAGGGGGTACCGGTACAGAGTCAATGTGGAGACTATATACAGGGGGTACCGGTACAGAGTCAATGTGCAGGCTATATACAGGGGGTACCGGTACAGAGTCAATGTGGAGACTATATACAGGGGGTACCGGTACAGAGTCAATGTGGAGGCTATATACAGGGGGTACCGGTACAGAGTCAATGTGGAGGCTATATACAGGGTGTTACGGTACAGAGTCAATCTGGAGGCTATATACAGGGTGTTACGTACAGAGTCAATCTGGAGGCTATATACAGGGGGTACTGGTACAGAGTCAATGTGGAGACTATATACAGGGGGTACCGGTACAGAGTCAATGGGGAGGCTATATACAGGGGGTACCTGTACAGAGTCAATGTGGAGGCTATATACAGGGGGTACCAGTACAGAGTCAATGTGGAGACTATATACAGGGGGTACAGGTACAGAGTCAATGTGGAGGCTATATACAGGGTGTTATGGTACAGAGTCAATGTGGAGGCTATATACAGGGGGTACCAGTACAGAGTCAATGTGGAGGCTATATACAGGGGGTACCGGTACAGAGTCAATGTGGAGGCTATATACAGGGGGTACAGGTACAGAGTCAATGTGGAGGCTATATACAGGTGGTACCGGTACAGAGTCAATGTGGAGACTATATACAGGGGGTACCGGTACAGAGTCAATGTGGAGGCTATATACAGGGTGTTACGGTACAGAGTCAATGTGGAGGCTATATACAGGGGGTACCGGTACAGAGTCAATGTGGAGACTATATACAGGGGGTACCGGTACAGAGTCAATGTGGAGGCTATATACAGGGTGTACTGGTACAGAGTCAATGTGGAGGCTATATACAGGGGGTACCGGTACAGAGTCAATGTGGAGGCTACATACAGGGTGCACTGGTACAGAGTCAATGTGGAGACTATATACAGGGGGTACCGGTACAGTCAATGTGGAGGCTATATACAGGGGGTACCGGTACAGGGTCAATGTGGAGGCTATATACAGGGGGTACCGGTACAGAGTCAATGTGGAGACTATATACAGGGGGTACCGGTACAGAGTCAATGTGCAGGCTATATACAGGGGGTACCGGTACAGAGTCAATGTGGAGACTATATACAGGGGGTACCGGTACAGAGTCAATGTGGAGGCTATATACAGGGGGTACCGGTACAGAGTCAATGTGGAGGCTATATACAGGGTGTTACGGTACAGAGTCAATCTGGAGGCTATATACAGGGTGTTACGGTACAGAGTCAATCTGGAGGCTATATACAGGGGGTACTGGTACAGAGTCAATGTGGAGACTATATACAGGGGGTACCGGTACAGAGTCAATGGGGAGGCTATATACAGGGGGTACCGGTACAGAGTCAATGTGGAGGCTATATACAGGGGGTACCAGTACAGAGTCAATGTGGAGACTATATACAGGGGGTACAGGTACAGAGTCAATGTGGAGGCTATATACAGGGTGTTACGGTACAGAGTCAATGTGGAGACTATATACAGGGGGTACCGGTACAGAGTCAATGTGGAGACTATATACAGGGGGTACCGGTACAGAGTCAATGTGGAGGCTATATGCAGGTGGTACCGGTACAGAGTCAATGTGGAGACTATATACAGGGGGTACCGGTACAGAGTCAATGTGGAGGCTATATACAGGGTGTTACGGTACAGAGTCAATGTGGAGGCTATATACAGGGGGTACCGGTACAGAGTCAATGTGGAGACTATATACAGGGGGTACCGGTACAGAGTCAATGTGGAGACTATATACAGGGGGTACCGGTACAGAGTCAATGTGGAGGCTATATACAGGGGGTACCGGTACAGAGTCAATGTGGAGACTATATACAGGGGGTACCGGTACAGAGTCAATGTGGAGGCTACATACAGGGGGTAGCGGTACAGAGTCAATGTGGAGGCTATATACAGGGGGTAGCGGTACAGAGTCAATGTGGAGGCTATATACAGGGGGTACCGGTACAGAGTCAATGTGGAGACTATATACAGGGGTTACCGGTACAGAGTCAATGTGGAGGCTATATACAGGGGGTACCGGTACAGAGTCAATGTGGAGGCTATATACAGGTGGTACCGGTACAGAGTCAATGTGGAGATTATATACAGGGGGTACCGGTACAGAGTCAATGTGTAGGCTATATACAGGGTGTTACGGTACAGAGTCAATGTGGAGGCTATATACAGGGGGTACCGGTACAGAGTCAATGTGGAGGCTATATACAGGGGGTACCGGTACAGAGTCAATGTGGAGGCTATATACAGGGGGTACCGGTACGGAGTCAATGTGGAGACTATATACAGGGGGTACCGGTACAGAGTCAATGTGGAGGCTATATACAGGGGGTACCGGTACAGAGTCAATGTGGAGGCTATATACAGGGGGTACCGGTACAGAGTCAATGTGGAGGCTATATACAGGGGGTACCGGTACAGAGCCAATGTGGAGACTATATACAGGGTGTACTGGTACAGAGTCAATGTGGAGGCTATATACAGGGGGTACCGGTACAGAGTCAATGTGGAGGCTATATACAGGGTGTACTGGTACAGAGTCAATGTGGAGGCTATATACAGGGGGTACCGGTACAGAGTCAATGTGGAGGCTATATACAGGGTGTACTGGTACAGAGTCAATGTGGAGACTATATACAGGGGGTACCGGTACAGTCAATGTGGAGGCTATATACAGGGGGTACCGGTACAGAGTCAATGTGGAGGCTATAAACAGGGGGTACCGGTACAGAGTCAATGTGGAGGCTATATACAGGGGGTACCGGTACAGAGTCAATGTGGAGGCTATAT
>NW_026600906.1:52500-102297 GCF_029448725.1 Salvelinus fontinalis
CTCGTTGTTAACCGGACTGTGTCTCTGTAGATGTGCCAGTCCGTCAATCAGTCAGTCAGTCAGTCAGTTATGCACTACAAAAACTGGGTTTTTGATAAGGGTTAGGGTTAGGATTAGAATAAGGGTTAGGATAATGGTTAAGTTTAGGTTTTGGATAAGGGTTAATGTTAGGGTTTGGAAAAGAGATAAAGGTTACGGTTAGGGTTTGGATAAGGGATAAGGGTTAAGGTTAGGTTTTGGATAAGTGTTAAGTTTAGGTTTTGGATAAGGGTTAAGGTTAGGGTTTGGATAAGGGTTAGGTTTAGGTTTAGGGTTTGGTTAAGGTTAGGGTTTGGATAAGGATTAAGGTTAGGGTTTGGATAAGGGTTAGGTTTAGGTTTAGGGTTTGGATAAGGATTAGGTTTAGGGTTTGGATAAGGATTAGGTTTAGGGTTTGGATAAGGGTTAGGTTTAGGATTAGAATAAGGGTTAGGATAATGGTTAAGTTTAGGTTTTGGATAAGGTTTAGGGTTAGGATTAGAATAAGGGTTACGTTTAGGGTTAGAATAAGGGTTAAGGTTAGGGTTAGTAGATATTTTAATTGTTACTGATAGTCTGTAGAGCATCTACAGATGGACTGTCCAAATGAAACTTTCCCCAGGTCTTTTCTGTTTTATTAAATGAACCACCAGTTTGTTAAAATGATGATCTTTCACCCGTTTGTTAAATGAACACTTAACCGATCAGGGCCGTAGGTTTGTTGAGCAGGTCGGTACCGTTCAGTGATGTTCTCCTCTCAGATCAACATGCTCCTGAGCTTTAAGGACGAGAAGGTGGACTGTCCCTGCCCAGAACACATCAGAGGACAACTTGTAGACTTCCACGAGGACCTGATGACACACTGTGGTATGTACTGGGTCGCCTCCCATTAGTTTCTCTACCCCTAACCAGGCCAGACAAGAACAGCTCACCCTAACCAGGCCAGACAAGAACAGCTCACCCTAACCAGGCCAGACAAGAACAGCTTGGTATGTCTAACACTGTAGTATTGGGCCGCCTCCCATTAGTTTCTCTACCCCTAACCGGGCCAGACAAGAACAGCTCACCCTAACCAGGCCAGACAAGAACAGCTCACCCTAACCAGGCCAGACAAGAACAGCTCAGCCTAACCAGGCCAGACAAGAACAGCTTGGTATGTCTAACACTGTAGTATTGGGCCGCCTCCCATTAGTTTCTCTACCCCTAACCAGGCCAGACAAGAACAGCTCACCCTAACCAGGCCAGACAAGAACAGCTCAGCCTAACCAGGCCAGACAAGAACAGCTCAGCCTAACCGGGCCAGACAAGAACAGCTCACCCTAACCAGGCCAGACAAGAACAGCTCACCCTAACCGGGCCAGACAAGAACAGCTCAGCCTAACCAGGCCAGACAAGAACAGCTTGGTATGTCTAACACTGTAGTACTGGGCCGCCTCCCATTAGTTTCTCTACCCCTAACCGGGCCAGACAAGAACAGCTCACCCTAACCGGGCCAGACAAGAACAGCTTGGTATGTCTAACACTGTAGTATTGGGCCTCCCATTAGTTTCTCTACCCCTAACCAGGCCAGACAAGAACAGCTCAGCCTAACCAGGCCAGACAAGAACAGCTTGGTATGTCTAACACTGTAGTATTGGGCCGCCTCCCATTAGTTTCTCTACCCCTAACCGGGCCAGACAAGAACAGCTCACCCTAACCGGGCCAGACAAGAACAGCTCACCCTAACCGGGCCAGACAAGAACAGCTTGGTATGTCTAACACTGTAGTACTGGGCCTCCCATTAGTTTCTCTACCCCTAACCGGGCCAGACAAGAACAGCTCACCCTAACCGGGCCAGACAAGAACAGCTCACCCTAACCGGGCCAGACAAGAACAGCTTGGTATGTCTAACACTGTAGTACTGGGCCTCCCATTAGTTTCTCTACCCCTAACCAGGCCAGACAAGAACAGCTCACCCTAACCAGGCCAGACAAGAACAGCTCAGCCTAACCAGGCCAGACAAGAACAGCTCAGCCTAACCAGGCCAGACAAGAACAGCTTGGTATGTCTAACACTGTAGTATTGGGCCGCCTCCCATTAGTTTCTCTACCCCTAACCGGGCCAGACAAGAACAGCTCAGCCTAACCGGGCCAGACAAGAACAGATCACCCTAACCAGGCCAGACAAGAACAGCTCACCCTAACCGGGCCAGACAAGAACAGCTCACCCTAACCAGGCCAGACAAGAACAGCTTGGTATGTCTAACACTGTAGTATTGGGCCGCCTCCCATTAGTTTCTCTACCCCTAACCGGGCCAGACAAGAACAGCTCACCCTAACCGGGCCAGACAAGAACAGCTCACCCTAACCAGGCCAGACAAGAACAGCTTGGTATGTCTAACACTGTAGTATTGGGCCGCCTCCCATTAGTTTCTCTACCCCTAACCGGGCCAGACAAGAACAGCTCACCCTAACCGGGCCAGACAAGAACAGCTTGGTATGTCTAACACTGTAGTATTGGGCCGCCTCCCATTAGTTTCTCTACCCCTAACCGGGCCAGACAAGAACAGCTCACCCTAACCGGGCCAGACAAGAACAGCTCACCCTAACCAGGCCAGACAAGAACAGCTTGGTATGTCTAACACTGTAGTACTGGGCCTCCCATTAGTTTCTCTACCCCTAACCGGGCCAGACAAGAACAGCTCACCCTAACCAGGCCAGACAAGAACAGCTCAGCCTAACCGGGCCAGACAAGAACAGCTTGGTATGTCTAACACTGTAGTACTGGGTCGCCTCCCATTAGTTTCTCTACCCCTAACCGGGCCAGACAAGAACAGCTCACCCTAACCAGGCCAGACAAGAACAGCTTGGTATGTCTAACACTGTAGTACTGGGCCGCCTCCCATTAGTTTCTCTACCCCTAACCAGGCCAGACAAGAACAGCTCACCCTAACCAGGCCAGACAAGAACAGCTCAGCCTAACCAGGCCAGACAAGAACAGCTCACCCTAACCAGGCCAGACAAGAACAGCTTGGTATGTCTAACACTGTAGTACTGGGCCTCCCATTAGTTTCTCTACCCCTAACCAGGCCAGACAAGAACAGCTCAGCCTAACCAGGCCAGACAAGAACAGCTCAGCCTAACCAGGCCAGACAAGAACAGCTCAGCCTAACCAGGCCAGACAAGAACAGCTCACCCTAACCAGGCCAGACAAGAACAGCTTGGTATGTCTAACACTGTAGTATTGGGTCGCCTCCCATTAGTTTCTCTACCCCTAACCGGGCCAGACAAGAACAGCTCACCCTAACCGGGCCAGACAAGAACAGCTCACCCTAACCGGGCCAGACAAGAACAGCTTGGTATGTCTAACACTGTAGTACTGGGCCTCCCATTAGTTTCTCTACCCCTAACCGGGCCAGACAAGAACAGCTCACCCTAACCGGGCCAGACAAGAACAGCTCACCCTAACCGGGCCAGACAAGAACAGCTTGGTATGTCTAACACTGTAGTACTGGGCCTCCCATTAGTTTCTCTACCCCTAACCAGGCCAGACAAGAACAGCTCACCCTAACCAGGCCAGACAAGAACAGCTCAGCCTAACCAGGCCAGACAAGAACAGCTCAGCCTAACCAGGCCAGACAAGAACAGCTTGGTATGTCTAACACTGTAGTATTGGGCCGCCTCCCATTAGTTTCTCTACCCCTAACCGGGCCAGACAAGAACAGCTCAGCCTAACCGGGCCAGACAAGAACAGATCACCCTAACCGGGCCAGACAAGAACAGCTTGGTATGTCTAACACTGTAGTACTGGGCCTCCCATTAGTTTCTCTACCCCTAACCAGGCCAGACAAGAACAGCTCACCCTAACCGGGCCAGACAAGAACAGCTTGGTATGTCTAACACTGTAGTATTGGGCCGCCTCCCATTAGTTTCTCTACCCCTAACCGGGCCAGACAAGAACAGCTCACCCTAACCAGGCCAGACAAGAACAGCTCACCCTAACCAGGCCAGACAAGAACAGCTCACCCTAACCAGGCCAGACAAGAACAGCTCACCCTAACCGGGCCAGACAAGAACAGCTCACCCTAACCAGGCCAGACAAGAACAGCTCAGCCTAACCGGGCCAGACAAGAACAGCTTGGTATGTCTAACACTGTAGTACTGGGCCTCCCATTAGTTTCTCTACCCCTAACCGGGCCAGACAAGAACAGCTCACCCTAACCAGGCCAGACAAGAACAGCTTGGTATGTCTAACACTGTAGTATTGGGCCGCCTCCCATTAGTTTCTCTACCCCTAACCGGGCCAGACAAGAACAGCTCAGCCTAACCAGGCCAGACAAGAACAGCTCAGCCTAACCAGGCCAGACAAGAACAGCTTGGTATGTCTAACACTGTAGTACTGGGCCTCCCATTAGTTTCTCTACCCCTAACCAGGCCAGACAAGAACAGCTCAGCCTAACCAGGCCAGACAAGAACAGCTCAGCCTAACCAGGCCAGACAAGAACAGCTCAGCCTAACCAGGCCAGACAAGAACAGCTCAGCCTAACCAGGCCAGACAAAAACAGCTTGGTATGTCTAACACTGTAGTACTGGGTCGCCTCCCATTAGTTTCTCTACCCCTAACCGGGCCAGACAAGAACAGCTCAGCCTAACCGGGCCAGACAAGAACAGCTTGGTATGTCTAACACTGTAGTACTGGGTCGCCTCCCATTAGTTTCTCTACCCCTAACCAGGCCAGACAAGAACAGCTTGGCTCAGTTGTAAAAGCTTCATTGAAGTCACTACAGTGGCCTTGAATTCATTTCTTAACGGTATTACTATTTTCCCCTGTTGGATTACACCCGGGAGTTAGTTAACACGTTACCCGTCCCTTTTGTCATCAGGCATAGAGATAGACGAGGACAAGCTGAACGAGGCAGACAGTGACTTCACCATCCGAGGAAGACTCATGTCTCTGGTGGAGAAGGTGGTCTACCTGAAGAAAAAGATGACCTTCATGCCGAAGAACAAGAAGAAAGATAAGAAACCCAGTAAGTACAGACACAGTGTTACAGACACAGTGTTACAGACACGGTGTTACAGACACAGCGTTACAGACACAGTGTTACAGACACAGCCTTCCCTCTGTAGGACACAGTGTTACAGACACAGTGTTACAGACACAGCGTTACAGACACAGCGTTACAGACACAGTGTTACAGACACAGCCTTCCCTCTGTAGGACACAGTGTTACAGACACAGTGTTACAGACACAGTGTTACAGACACAGCGTTACAGACACAGTGTTACAGACACAGCCTTCCCTCTGTAGGACACAGTGTTACAGACACAGCCTTCCCTCTGTAGGACACAGTGTTACAGACACAGTGTTACAGACACAGCCTTCCCTCTGTATGACACAGTGTTACAGACACAGTGTTACAGACACAGCGTTACAGACACAGTGTTACAGACACAGCCTTCCCTCTGTAGGACACAGTGTTACAGACACAGCCTTCCCTCTGTATGACATAGTGTTACAGACACAGTGTTACAGACACAGCGTTACAGACACAGCGTTACAGACACAGTGTTACAGACACAGCCTTCCCTCTGTAGGACACAGTGTTACAGACACAGCCTTCCCTCTGTAGGACACAGTGTTACAGACACAGCCTTCCCTCTGTAGGACACAGTGTTACAGACACAGCCTTCCCTCTGTAGGACACAGTGTTACAGACACAGCCTTCCCTCTGTATGACACAGTGTTACAGACACAGTGTTACAGACACAGTGTTACAGACACAGTGTTACAGACACAGTGTTACAGACACAGCCTTCCCTCTGTAGGACACAGTGTTACAGACACAGCCTTCCCTCTGTAGGACACAGTGTTACAGACACAGCCTTCCCTCTGTATGACACAGTGTTACAGACACAGCGTTACAGACACAGCGTTACAGACACAGTGTTACAGACACAGTGTTACAGACACAGTGTTACAGACACAGCCTTCCCTCTGTAGGACACAGTGTTACAGACACAGTGTTACAGACACAGCGTTACAGACACAGTGTTACAGACACAGTGTTACAGACACAGTGTTACAGACACAGCCTTCCCTCTGTAGTACACCGTGTTACAGACACAGTGTTACAGACACAGCCTTCCCTCTGTAGGACACAGTGTTACAGACACAGCCTTCCCTCTGTAGGACACAGTGTTACAGACACAGTGTTACAGACACAGCGTTACAGACACAGTGTTACAGACACAGTGTTACAGACACAGTGTTACAGACACAGCCTTCCCTCTGTAGGACACAGTGTTACAGACACAGCCTTCCCTCTGTAGGACACAGTGTTACAGACACAGCCTTCCCTCTGTATGACACAGTGTTACAGACACAGTGTTACAGACACAGCGTTACAGACACAGCGTTACAGACACAGTGTTACAGACACAGTGTTACAGACACAGCCTTCCCTCTGTAGGACACAGTGTTACAGACACAGCGTTACAGACACAGCCTTCTCTCTGTAGGACACAGTGTTACAGACACAGTGTTACAGACACAGTGTTACAGACAGTGTTACAGACACAGCCTTCTCTCTTTAGGACACAGTGTTACAGACACAGCCTTCCCTCTGTATGACACAGTGTTACAGACACAGCGTTACAGACACAGTGTTACAGACACAGCGTTACAGACACAGCGTTACAGACACAGCCTGACGTACTCTTCGTCACCATTAATACAGCCATAATGAGTTTCCTCCACTACTTCCTGTATTTAAGAGTTGGTTAGACAGTACTAACAGATCTGGGATCAGGTAGGAGTTGGTTAGACAGCACTAACAGATCTGGGATCAGGTAGAGTTGGTTAGACAGCACTAACAGATCTGGGATCAGGTAGGAGTTGGTTAGACAGCACTAACAGATCTGGGATCAGGTAGGAGTTGGTTAGACAGCACTAACAGATCTGGGATCAGGTAGGAGTTGGTTAGACAGCACTAACAGATCTGGGTTCAGGTAGGAGTTGGTTAGACAGCACTAACAGATCTGGGATCAGGTAGGAGTTGGTTAGACAGCACTAACAGATCTGGGATCAGGTAGGAGTTGGTTAGACAGTACTAACAGATCTGGGATCAGGTAGGAGTTGGTTAGACAGCACTAACAGATCTGGGATCAGGTAGGAGTTTGTTAGACATCACTAACAGATCTGGGATCAGGTAGAGTTGGTTAGACAGCACTAACAGATCTGGGATCAGGTAGAGTTGGTTAGACAGGACTAACAGATCTGGGATCAGGTAGAGTTGGTTAGACAGCACTAACAGATCTGGGATCAGGTAGAGTTGGTTAGACAGTACTAACAGATCTGGGATCAGGTAGGATTTGGTTAGACAGCACTAACAGATCTGGGATCAGGTAGGATTTGGTTAGACAGCACTAACAGATCTGGGATCAGGTAGGAGTTGGTTAGACAGCACTAACAGATCTGGGATCAGGTAGGAGTTGGTTAGACAGCACTAACAGATCTGGGATCAGGTAGAGTTGGTTAGACAGCACTAACAGATCTGGGATCAGGTAGGATTTGGTTAGACAGTACTAACAGATCTGGGTTCAGGTAGGATTTGGTTAGACAGTACTAACAGATCTGGGATCAGGTAGGAGTTGGTTAGACAGCACTAACAGATCTGGGATCAGGTAGGAGTTGGTTAGACAGCACTAACAGATCTGGGATCAGGTAGAGTTGGTTAGACAGCACTAACAGATCTGGGATCAGGTAGGAGTTGGTTAGACAGCACTAACAGATCTGGGATCAGGTAGGAGTTGGTTAGACAGCACTAACAGATCTGGGATCAGGTAGGAGTTGGTTAGACAGCACTAACAGATCTGGGTTCAGGTAGGAGTTGGTTAGACAGCACTAACAGATCTGGGATCAGGTAGGAGTTGGTTAGACAGCACTAACAGATCTGGGATCAGGTAGGAGTTGGTTAGACAGTACTAACAGATCTGGGATCAGGTAGGAGTTGGTTAGACAGCACTAACAGATCTGGGATCAGGTAGGAGTTTGTTAGACATCACTAACAGATCTGGGATCAGGTAGAGTTGGTTAGACAGCACTAACAGATCTGGGATCAGGTAGAGTTGGTTAGACAGGACTAACAGATCTGGGATCAGGTAGAGTTGGTTAGACAGCACTAACAGATCTGGGATCAGGTAGAGTTGGTTAGACAGTACTAACAGATCTGGGATCAGGTAGGATTTGGTTAGACAGCACTAACAGATCTGGGATCAGGTAGGATTTGGTTAGACAGCACTAACAGATCTGGGATCAGGTAGGAGTTGGTTAGACAGCACTAACAGATCTGGGATCAGGTAGGAGTTGGTTAGACAGCACTAACAGATCTGGGATCAGGTAGAGTTGGTTAGACAGCACTAACAGATCTGGGATCAGGTAGGATTTGGTTAGACAGTACTAACAGATCTGGGTTCAGGTAGGATTTGGTTAGACAGTATTAACAGATCTGGGATCAGGTAGGAGTTGGTTAGACAGCACTAACAGATCTGGGATCAGGTAGGAGTTGGTTAGACAGCACTAACAGATCTGGGATCAGGTAGGAGTTGGTTAGACAGTACTAACAGATCTGGGATCAGGTAGAGTTGGTTAGACAGCACTAACAGATCTGGGATCAGGTAGGATTTGGTTAGACAGTACTAACAGATCTGGGTTCAGGTAGGATTTGGTTAGACAGTACTAACAGATCTGGGATCAGGTAGGAGTTGGTTAGACAGCACTAACAGATCTGGGATCAGGTAGGAGTTGGTTAGACAGCACTAACAGATCTGGGATCAGGTAGGAGTTGGTTAGACAGCACTAACAGATCTGGGATCAGGTAGAGTTGGTTAGACAGCACTAACAGATCTGGGATCAGGTAGGATTTGGTTAGACAGTACTAACAGATCTGGGTTCAGGTAGGATTTGGTTAGACAGTACTAACAGATCTGGGATCAGGTAGGAGTTGGTTAGACAGCACTAACAGATCTGGGATCAGGTAGGAGTTGGTTAGACAGCACTAACAGATCTGGGATCAGGTAGGAGTTGGTTAGACAGTACTAACAGATCTGGGATCAGGCTGGTCCTTTTCTGGGTCTGACTGTCTGTCTCTCTTTCTCTGTGTCTCTGTGTCTCTGTCTGAATAGAGAGACTAAAGGATTTGTCATTGTCCTTGTCCCAGTGCTTTGCTGTGTGTCTGTCTGAATAGAGAGACCAGACTAAAGGATTTGTCAAGGTCCTTGTCCCAGTGCTTTGCTGTGTGTCTGTCTGAATAGAGAGACCAGACTAAAGGATTTGTCAAGGTCCTTGTCCCAGTGCTT
This sequence comes from Salvelinus fontinalis, assembly GCF_029448725.1. Classification (NCBI taxonomy): domain Eukaryota; kingdom Metazoa; phylum Chordata; class Actinopteri; order Salmoniformes; family Salmonidae; genus Salvelinus; species Salvelinus fontinalis. The sequence continues at coordinate 61,858 of NW_026600906.1, forward strand.
TGCTGTGTGTCTGTCTGAATAGAGAGACCAGACTAAAGGATTTGTCAAGGTCCTTGTCCCAGTGCTTTGCTGTGTCTCTGTCTGAATAGAGAGACCAGACTAAAGGATTTGTCAAGGTCCTTGTCCCAGTGCTTTGCTGTGTGTCTGACAGCAGTCTTGTTGCCTCCTGTCCTTCAGGCACGTTGCAGCAGCTGATCAGTGAGACCATGGTACGCTGGGCCCAGGAGAGCATCATGGAGGACCCAGAGCTGGTCAGAGCCATGTTTGTCCTCCTCCACCGTCAGTACGACGGTATCGGGGGCCAGGTCCGAGCCCTGCCCAAGGCCTACACCATCAACTCAGTCTCTGTGGAGGACACCATCAAACTGCTGGCGTCACTGGGACAGATCAGATCACTGTTGTCTGTACGCATGGGGCGTGAGGAGGAGAAACTGATGATCAGAGGACTGGGGTGAGGGCACTACACTACACACTACATACTACATACTAACCCTTCAGCATGGGCCGTGAGGAGGAGAAACTGATGATCAGAGGACTGGGGTGAGGGCACTACACTACATACTACATACTAACTGGGGTAAGGGCACTACACTACATACTACATACTAACTGGGGTAAGGGCACTACACTACACACTACACACTACATACTAACTGGGGTAAGGGCACTACACTACATACTACATACTAACTGGGGTAAGGGCACTACACTACATACTACATACTAACTGGGGTAAGGGCACTACACTACACACTACATACTAACTGGGGTAAGGGCACTACACTACATACTAACTGGGGTAAGGGCACTACACTACATACTACATACTAACTGGGGTAAGGGCTCTACAATACATACTACATACTAACTGGGGTAAGGGCACTACACTACACACTACATACTAACTGGGGTAAGGGCACTACACTACATACTACATACTAACTGGGGTAAGGGCACTACACTACATACTACATACTAACTGGGGTAAGGGCACTACACTACATAATACATACTAACTGGGGTAAGGGCACTACACTACATACTACATACTAACTGGGGTAAGGGCACTACACTACATACTACATACTAACTGGGGTAAGGGCACTACACTACATAATACATACTAACTGGGGTAAGGGCACTACACTACACACTACATACTAACTGGGGTAAGGGCACTACACTACATACTACATACTAACTGGGGTAAGGGCACTACAATACATACTACATACTAACTTGGGTAAGGGCTCTACACTACATACTACATACTAACTGGGGTAAGGGCACTACACTACATACTACATACTAACTGGGGTAAGGGCTCTACACTACACACTACATACTAACTGGTGTAAGGGCACTACAATACATACTACATACTAACTTGGGTAAGGGCACTACACTACACACTACATACTAACTGGGGTAAGGGCACTACACTACACACTACATACTAACTGGGGTAAGGGCACTACACTACATACTACATACTAACTGGGGTAAGGGCACTACACTACACACTACATACTATATGGGGTAAGGGCACTACACTACATACTACATACTAACTGGGGTAAGGGCACTACAATACATACTACATACTAACTGGGGTAAGGGCACTACAATACATACTACATACTAACTTGGGTAAGGGCACTACACTACATACTACATACTAACTGGGGTAAGGGCACTACACTACATACTACATACTAACTGGGGTAAGGGCACTACACTACACACTACATACTAACTGGGGTAAGGGCACTACACTACACACTACATACTAACTGGGGTAAGGGCACTACACTACATACTACATACTAACTGGGGTAAGGGCACTACACTACACACTACATACTAACTGGGGTAAGGGCACTACACTACATACTAACTGGGGTAAGGGCACTACACTACATACTACATACTAACTGGTGTAAGGGCACTACAATACATACTACATACTAACTTGGGTAAGGGCTCTACACTACATACTACATACTAACTGGGGTAAGGGCACTACACTACATACTACATACTAACTGGGGTAAGGGCACTACACTACACACTACATACTAACTGGGGTAAGGACACTACACTACATACTAACTGGGGTAAGGACACTACACTACATACTACATACTAACTGGGGTAAGGGCTCTACACTACACAATACATACTAACTGGGGTAAGGGCACTACACTACATACTACATACTAACTGGGGTAAGGGCACTACCCTACATACTACATACTAACTGGGGTAAGGGCACTACACTACATAATACATACTAACTGGGGTAAGGGCACTACACTACATACTACATACTAACTGGGGTAGGGGCACTACACTACATACTACATACTAACCCTTCAGCATGGGCCGTGAGGAGGAGAAACTGATGATCAGAGGACTGGGGTAAGGGCACTACACTACATTCTACATACTAACTGGGGTAAGGGCACTACACTACATTCTACATACTAACTGGGGTAAGGGCTCTACACTACATACTACATACTAACTGGGGTAAGGGCACTACACTACATACTACATACTAACTGGGGTAAGGGCACTACACTACATACTACATACTAACTGGGGTAAGGGCACTACACTACACACTACATACTAACTGGGGTAAGGGCACTACACTACACACTACATACTAACTGGGGTAAGGGCACTACACTACATTCTACATACTAACTGGGGTAAGGGCTCTACACTACATACTACATACTAACTGGGGTAAGGGCTCTACACTACATACTACATACTAACTGGGGTAAGGGCACTACACTACATACTACATACTAACTGGGGTAAGGGCACTACACTACATACTACATACTAACTGGGGTAAGGGCTCTACACTACATACTACATACTAACTGGGGTAAGGGCACTACACTACACACTACATACTAACTGGGGTAAGGGCACTACACTACATACTACATACTAACTGGGGTAAGGGCACTACACTACATACTACATACTAACTGGGGTAAGGGCACTACACTACATACTACATACTAACTGGGGTAAGGGCTCTACACTACATACTACATACTAACTGGGGTAAGGGCACTACACTACACACTACATACTAACTGGGGTAAGGGCACTACACTACATAATACATACTAACTGGGGTAAGGGCACTACACTACATACTACATACTAACTGGGGTAAGGGCACTACACTACATACTACATACTAACTGGGGTAAGGGCACTACACTACATACTACATACTAACTGTTGTAAGGGCACTACACTACATACTACATACTAACTGGGGTAAGGGCACTACATTACATACTACATACTAACTGGGGTAAGGGCACTACACTACATACTACATACTACATACTAACTGGGGTAAGGGCACTACACTACATAATACATACTAACTGCGGTAAGGGCACTACACTACACACTACATACTAACTGGGGAAAGGGCTCTACACTACATACTACATACTAACTGGGGTAAGGGCTCTACACTACATACAACATACTATCTGGGGTAAGGGCACTACACTACATAATACATACTAACTGGGGTAAGGGCACTACACTACACACTACATACTAACTGGGGTAAGGGCTCTACACTACATACTACATACTAACTGGGGTAAGGGCACTACACTACATACTACATACTAACTGGGGTAAGGGCACTACACTATACACTACATACTAACTGGGGTAAGGGCACTACACTACATACTACATACTAACTGGGGTAAGGGCACTACACTACACACTACATACTAACTGGGGTAAGGACACTACACTACATACTACATACTAACTGGGGTAAGGGCTCTACACTACATACTACAAACTAACTGGGGTAAGGGCTCTACACTACATACTACATACTAACTGGGGTAAGGGCACTACATACTACATACTACATACTAACTGGGGTAAGGGCACTACACTACATACTACATACTAACTGGGGTAAGGGCACTACACTACATACTACATACTAACTGGGGTAAGGGCACTACACTACATACTAACTGGGGTAAGGGCACTACACTACATACTAACTGGGGTAAGGGCACTACACTACATACTACATACTAACTGGGTTAAGGGCACTACACCTCATACTACATACTAACTGGGGTAAGGGCACTACACTACAAACTACATACTAACTGGGGTAAGGGCACTACACTACATACTACATACTAACTGGGGTAAGGGCACTACACTACACACTACATACTAACTGGGGTAAGGGCACTACACTACACACTACATACTAACTGGGGTAAGGGCACTACACTACACACTACATACTAACTGGGGTAAGGGCACTACACTACACACTACATACTAACTGGGGTAAGGGCACTACACTACATACTACATACTAACTGGGGTAAGGGCACTACACTACATACTACATACTAACTGGGGTAAGGGCACTACACTACATACTACATACTAACTGGGGTAAGGGCACTACACTACATACTACATACTAACTGGGGTAAGGGCACTACAATACACACTACATACTAACTGGGGTAAGGGCACTACACTACACACTACATACTAACTGGGGTAAGGGCACTACACTACACACTACATACTGACTGGGGTAAGGGCACTACACTACACACTACATACTAACTGGGGTAAGGGCACTACACTACACACTACATACTAACTGGGGTAAGGGCACTACACTACATACTACATACTAACTGGGGTAAGGGCACTACACTACATACTAACTGGGGTAAGGGCACTACACTACATACTACATACTAACTGGGGTAAGGGCACTACACCTCATACTACATACTAACTGGGGTAAGGGCTCTACACTACATACTACATACTAACTGGGGTAAGGGCACTACACTACACACCTCACACTACATACTAACTGGGGTAAGGGCACTACACTACATACTACATACTAACTGGGGTAAGGGCACTACACTACATACTACATACTAACTGGGGTAAGGGCACTACACTACATACTACATACTAACTGGGGTAAGGGCACTACACTACATACTACATACTAACTGGGGTAAGGGCTCTACACTACATACTACATACTAACTGGGGTAAGGGCACTACACTACACACTACATCTAACTGGGGTAAGGGCACTACACTACACACTACATACTAACTGGGGTAAGGGCACTACACTACACACTACATACTAACTGGGGTAAGGGCACTACACTACACACTACATACTAACTGGGGTAAGGGCACTACACTACATACTACATACTAACTGGGGTAAGGGCACTACACTACATACTACATACTAACTGGGGTAAGGGCACTACACTACACACTACATACTAACTGGGGTAAGGGCACTACACTACATACTACATACTAACTGGGGTAAGGGCACTACACTACACACTACATACTAACTGGGGTAAGGGCACTACACTACACACTACATACTAACTGGGGTAAGGGCACTACACTACACACTACATACTAACTTGGGTAAGGGCACTACACTACACACTACATACTAACTGGGGTAAGGGCACTACACTACACACTACATACTAACTGGGGTAAGCGCTCTACACTACATACTACATACTAACTGGGGTAAGGGCACTATATACTACATACTACATACTAACTGGGGTAAGGGCACTATATACTACATACTACATACTAACTGGGGTAAGGGCACTACACTACACACTACATACTAACTGGGGTAAGGGCACTACACTACACACTACATACTAACTGGGGTAAAGGGCACTACACTACACACTACATACTAACTGGGGTAAGGGCACTACACTACACACTACATACTAACTGGGGTAAGGGCACTACACTACACACTACATACTAACTGGGGTAAGGGCACTACACCACACACTACATACTAACTGGGGTAAGGGCACTACACTACATACTACATACTAACTGGGGTAAGGGCACTACACTACATACTACATACTAACTGGGGTAAGGGCACTACACTACACACTACATACTAACTGGGGTAAGGGCACTACACTACATACTAACTGGGGTAAGGGCACTACACTACACACCTCACACTACATACTAACTGGGGTAAGGGCACTACACTACATACTAACTGGGGTAAGGGCACTACACTACATACTACATACTAACTGGGGTAAGGGCACTACACTACACACTACATACTAACTGGGGTAAGGGCACTACACTACATACTAACTGGGGTAAGGGCACTACACTACATACTAACTGGGGTAAGGGCACGACACTACACACTACATACTAACTGGGGTAAGGGCACTACACTACACACTACATACTAACTGGGGTAAGGGCACTACACTACACACTACATACTAACTGGGGTAAGGGCACTACACTACATACTACATACTAACTGGGGTAAGGGCACTACACTACACACTACATACTAACTGGGGTAAGGGCACTACACTACATACTACATACTAACTGGGGTAAGGGCACTACACTACATACTACATACTAACTGGGGTAAGGGCACTACACTACATACTACATACTAACTGGGGTAAGGGCACTACACTACATACTACATACTAACTGGGGTAAGGGCACTACACTACACACCTCACACTACATACTAACTGGGGTAAGGGCACTACACTACATACTAACTGGGGTAAGGGCACTACACTACATACTACATACTAACTGGGGTAATGGCACTACACTACACACCTCACACTACATACTAACTGGGGTAAGGGCACTACACTACACACTACATACTAACTGGGGTAATGGCACTACACTACACACCTCACACTACATACTAACTGGGGTAAGGGCACTACACTACATACTAACTGGGGTAAGGGCACTACACTACATACTACATACTAACTGGGGTAAGGGCACTACACTACATACTACATACTAACTGGGGTAAGGGCTCTACACTACATACTACATACTAACTGGGGTAAGGGCACTACACTACATACTACATACTAACTGGGGTAAGGGCTCTACACTACATACTACATACTAACTGGGGTAAGGGCTCTACACTACATACTACATACTAACTGGGGTAAGGGCACTACATACTACATACTACATACTAACTGGGGTAAGGGCACTACACTACATACTACATACTAACTGGGGTAAGGGCACTACACTACATACTACATACTAACTGGGGTAAGGGCACTACACTACATACTAACTGGGGTAAGGGCACTACACTACATACTACATACTAACTGGGGTAAGGGCACTACACTACATACTACATACTAACTGGGGTAAGGGCACTACACCTCATACTACATACTAACTGGGGTAAGGGCACTACACTACAAACTACATACTAACTGGGGTAAGGGCACTACACTACATACTACATACTAACTGGGGTAAGGGCACTACACTACATACTACATACTAACTGGTGTAAGGGCACTACACTACATACTACATACTAACTGGGGTAAGGGCACTACACTACATACTACATACTAACTGGGGTAAGGGCTCTACACTACATACTACATACTAACTGGGGTAAGGGCACTACACTACACACTACATACTAACTGGGGTAAGGGCACTACACTACACACTACATACTAACTGGGGTAAGGGCACTACACTACACACTACATACTAACTGGGGTAAGGGCACTACACTACACACTACATACTAACTGGGGTAAGGGCACTACACTACATACTACATACTAACTGGGGTAAGGGCACTACACTACATACTACATACTAACTGGGGTAAGGGCACTACACTACACACTACATACTAACTGGGGTAAGGGCACTACACTACACACTACATACTAACTGGGGTAAGGGCACTACACTACACACTACATACTAACTGGGGTAAGGGCACTACACTACACACTACATACTAACTGGGGTAAGGGCACTACACTACACACTACATACTAACTGGGGTAAGGGCACTACACTACACACTACATACTAACTGGGGTAAGGGCACTACACTACTTACTAACTGGGGTAAGGGCACTACACTACATACTAACTGGGGTAAGGGCACTACACTACATACTACATACTAACTGGGGTAAGGGCACTACACCTCATACTACATACTAACTGGGGTAAGGGCACTACACTACATACTACATACTAACTGTGGTAAGGGCACTACACTACATACTACATACTAACTGGGGTAAGGGCACTACACTACATACTTCATACTAACTGGGGTAAGGGCTCTACACTACATACTACATACTAACTGGGGCAAGGGCACTACACTACACACTACATACTAACTGGGGTAAGGGCACTACACTACACACTACATACTAACTGGGGTAAGGGCACTACACTACTTACTAACTGGGGTAAGGGCACTACACTACATACTAACTGGGGTAAGGGCACTACACTACATACTACATACTAACTGGGGTAAGGGCACTACACCTCATACTACATACTAACTGGGGTAAGGGCACTACACTACATACTACATACTAACTGTGGTAAGGGCACTACACTACATACTACATACTAACTGGGGTAAGGGCACTACACTACATACTTCATACTAACTGGGGTAAGGGCTCTACACTACATACTACATACTAACTGGGGTAAGGGCACTACACTACACACTACATACTAACTGGGGTAAGGGCACTACACTACACACTACATACTAACTGGGGTAAGGGCACTACACTACACACTACATACTAACTGGGGTAAGGACACTACACTACATACTACATACTAACTGGGGTAAGGGCACTACACTACATACTACATACTAACTGGGGTAAGGGCACTACACTACACACTACATACTAACTGGGGTAAGGGCACTACACTACATACTACATACTAACTGGGGTAAGGGCTCTACACTACACACTACATACTAACTGGGGTAAGGGCACTACACTACATACTAACTGGGGTAAGGGCACGACACTACACACTACATACTAACTGGGGTAAGGGCACTACACTACACACTACATACTAACTGGGGTAAGGGCACTACACTACACACTACATACTAACTGGGGTAAGGGCACTACACTACATACTACATACTAACTGGGGTAAGGGCACTACACTACACACTACATACTAACTGGGGTAAGGGCACTACACTACATACTACATACTAACTGGGGTAAGGGCACTACACTACATACTACATACTAACTGGGGTAAGGGCACTACACTACATACTACATACTAACTGGGGTAAGGGCACTACACTACATACTACATACTAACTGGGGTAAGGGCACTACACTACACACTACATACTAACTGGGGTAAGGGCTCTACACTACACACTACATACTAACTGGGGTAAGGGCACTACACTACATACTACATACTAACTGGGGTAAGGGCACTACACTACATACTACATACTAACTGGGGTAAGGGCACTACACTACATACTACATACTAACTGGGGTAAGGGCACTACACTACACACCTCATGCTACATACTAACTGGGGTAAGGGCTCTACACTACATACTACATACTAACTGGGGTAAGGGCACTACACTACATACTACATACTAACTGGGGTAAGGGCACTACACTACATACTACATACTAACTTGGGTAAGGGCACTACACTACATACTACATACTAACTGGGGTAAGGGCACTACACTACACACTACATACTAACTGGGGTAAGGGCACTACACTACACACTACATACTAACTGGGGTAAGGGCACTACACTACACACCTCACACTACATACTAACTGGGGTAAGGGCACTACACTACATACTAACTGGGGTAAGGGCACGACACTACACACTACATACTAACTGGGGTAAGGGCACTACACTACACACTACATACTAACTGGGGTAAGGGCACTACACTACACACTACATACTAACTGGGGTAAGGGCACTACACTACATACTACATACTAACTGGGGTAAGGGCACTACACTACACACTACATACTAACTGGGGTAAGGGCACTACACTACATACTACATACTAACTGGGGTAAGGGCACTACACTACACACTACATACTAACTGGGGGAAGGGCACTACACAACATACTACATACTAACTGGGGTAAGGGCACTACACTACATACTACATACTAACTGGGGTAAGGGCACTACACTACACACTACATACTAACTGGGGTAAGGGCACTACACTACATACTAACTGGGGTAAGGGCACTACACTACATACTACATACTAACTGGGGTAAGGGCACTACACTACATACTAACTGGGGTAAGGGCACTACACTACACACTACATACTAACTGGGGTAAGGGCACTACACTACATACTACATACTAACTGGGGTAAGGGCACTACACTACACACCTCATGCTACATACTAACTGGGGTAAGGGCTCTACACTACATACTACATACTAACTGGGGTAAGGGCACTACACTACATACTACATACTAACTGGGGTAAGGGCACTACACTACATACTACATACTAACTGGGGTAAGGGCACTACACTACATACTACATACTAACTGGGGTAAGGGCACTACACTACACACTACATACTAACTGGGGTAAGGGCACTACACTACACACTACATACTAACTGGGGTAAGGGCACTACACTACACACCTCACACTACATACTAACTGGGGTAAGGGCACTACACTACATACTAACTGGGGTAAGGGCACTACACTACATACTACATAGTAACTGGGGTAAGGGCACTACACTACATACTACATACTAACTGGGGTAAGGGCTCTACACTACATACTACATACTAACTGGGGTAAGGGCACTACACTACATACTACATACTAACTGGGGTAAGGGCACTACACTATACACTACATACTAACTGGGGTAAGGGCACTACACTACATACTACATACTAACTGGGGTAAGGGCACTACACTACACACTACATACTAACTGGGGTAAGGGCACTACACTACACACTACATACTAACTGGGGTAAGGGCACTACACTACATACTACATACTAACTGGGGTAAGGGCACTACACTACACACTACATACTAACTGGGGTAAGGGCACTACACTACACACTACATACTAACTGGGGTAAGGGCTCTACACTACACACTACATACTAACTGGGGTAAGGGCACTACACTACACACTACATACTAACTGGGGTAAGGACACTACACTACATACTACATACTAACTGGGGTAAGGGCTCTACACTACATACTACATACTAACTGGGGTAAGGGCTCTACACTACATACTACATACTAACTGGGGTAAGGGCACTACACTACATACTACATACTAACTGGGGTAAGGGCACTACACTACATACTACATACTAACTGGGGTAAGGGCACTACACTACACACTACATACTAACTGGGGTAAGGGCACTACACTACACACTACATACTAACTGGGGTAAGGGCACTACACTACACACCTCACACTACATACTAACTGGGGTAAGGGCACTACACTACATACTAACTGGGGTAAGGGCACGACACTACACACTACATACTAACTGGGGTAAGGGCACTACACTACACACTACATACTAACTGGGGTAAGGGCACTACACTACACACTACATACTAACTGGGGTAAGGGCACTACACTACATACTACATACTAACTGGGGTAAGGGCACTACACTACACACTACATACTAACTGGGGTAAGGGCACTACACTACACACTACATACTAACTGGGGTAAGGGCACTACACTACACACTACATACTAACTGGGGTAAGGGCACTACACTACATACTACATACTAACTGGGGTAAGGGCACTACACTACATACTACATACTAACTGGGGTAAGGGCACTACACTACATACTACATACTAACTGGGGTAAGGGCACTACACTACACACTACATACTAACTGGGGTAAGGGCACTACACTACATACTACATACTAACTGGGGTAAGGGCACTACACTACACACTACATACTAACTGGGGTAAGGGCACTACACTACACACTACATACTAACTGGGGTAAGGGCACTACACTACATACTACATACTAACTGGGGTAAGGGCACTACACTACATACTACATACTACATACTAACTGGGGTAAGGGCACTACACTACACACTACATACTATCTGGGGTAAGGGCACTACACTACATACTACATACTAACTGGGGTAAGGGCACTACACTACATACTACATACTACATACTAACTGGGGTAAGGGCACTACACTACATACTACATACTACATACTAACTGGGGTAAGGGCACTACACTACACACTACATACTACATACTAACTGGGGTAAGGGCACTACACTACATACTACATACTACATACTAACTGGGGTAAGGGCACTACACTACATACTACATACTACATACTAACTGGGGTAAGGGCACTACACTACACACTACATACTACATACTAACTGGGGTAAGGGCACTACACTACATACTACATACTACATACTAACTGGGGTAAGGGCACTACACTACATACTACATACTACATACTAACTGGGGTAAGGGCACTACACTACATACTACATACTACATACTAACTGGGGTAAGGGCACTACACTACATACTACATACTACATACTAACTGGGGTAAGGGCACTACACTACATACTACATACTACATACTAACTGGGGTAAGGGCACTACACTACACACTACATACTATCTGGGGTAAGGGCACTACACTACATACTACATACTACATACTAACTGGGGTAAGGGCACTACACTACACACTACATACTATCTGGGGTAAGGGCACTACACTACACACTACATACTATCTGGGGTAAGGGCACTACACTACATACTACATACTAACTGGGGTAAGGGCACTACACTACATACTACATACTAACTGGGGTAAGGGCACTACACTACATACTACATACTAACTGGGGTAAGGGCACTACACTACATACTACATACTAACTGGGGTAAGGGCACTACACTACATACTACATACTAACTGGGGTAAGGGCACTACACTACATACTACATACTAACTGGGGTAAGGGCACTACACTACACACCTCATGCTACATACTAACTGGGGTAAGGGCTCTACACTACATACTACATACTAACTGGGGTAAGGGCACTACACTACATACTACATACTAACTGGGGTAAGGGCACTACACTACATACTACATACTAACTGGGGTAAGGGCACTACACTACATACTACATACTAACTGGGGTAAGGGCACTACACTACACACTACATACTAACTGGGGTAAGGGCACTACACTACACACTACATACTAACTGGGGTAAGGGCACTACACTACATACTACATACTAACTGGGGTAAGGGCACTACACTACACACCTCACACTACATACTAACTGGGGTAAGGGCACTACACTACATACTAACTGGGGTAAGGGCACTACACTACATACTACATACTAACTGGGGTAAGGGCACTACACTACACACTACATACTAACTGGGGTAAGGGCACTACACTACATACTAACTGGGGTAAGGGCACTACACTACATACTAACTGGGGTAAGGGCACTACACTACATACTAACTGGGGTAAGGGCACTACACTACATACTACATACTAACCCTTCATGGGGCGTGAAGCCATTCACTTTACATGATTCGTTCTCTCAGGAAATGAAAGCAGTTGTTCAGCTTGGTATACTGTTTCCCAATCTAATGTTTAGTAGCTCCTCACTGCTTGTCTCTTGGTCTGGTCTCTCTACAGACCAGACCAATCTAATGTGTAGTAGCTCCTCACTGCTTGTCTCTTGGTCTGGTCTCTCTACAGACCAGACCAATCTAATGTTTAGTAGCTCCTCACTGCTTGTCTCTTGGTCTGGTCTCTCTACAGACCAGACCAATCTAATGTTTAGTAGCTCCTCACTGCTTGTCTCTTGGTCTGGTCTCTCTACAGACCAGACCAATCTAATGTTTAGTAGCTCTACACTGCTTGTCTCTTGGTCTGGTCTCTCTACAGACCAGACCAATCTAATGTTTAGTAGCTCTACACTGCTTGTCTCTTGGTCTGGTCTCTCTACAGACCAGACCAATCTAATGTTTAGTAGCTCCTCACTGCTTGTCTCTTGGTCTGGTCTCTCTACAGAGACATCATGAATAACAAGGTCTTCTACCAGCACCCCAACCTGATGAGAGCTCTGGGAATGCATGAGACCGTCATGGAGGTGATGGTGAACGTCCTGAGTGGAGGGGAATCCAAGGTAACTGCTCATGAGGGGTGTGTGTGTGTGTGTGTGTGTGTGTGTGTGTGTGTGTGTGTGTGTGCTGTTTATTTTTTTTTTGCATTTGCTCTATTTGTGTATTTTGAAATCCAGGGCCTTCTGCAGTTTTGATCTAGGACCAGGTTCAACCAGTCCATATAGCACTTCACCATGTAAAAGACTGATCCCAGATCAGCACTCTGAGCTGCTTTGGGACCAGGTTCAACCAGTCCATATAGCACTTCACCATGTAAAAGACTGATCCCAGATCAGCACTCTGAGCTGCTTTGGGACCAGGTTCAACCAGTCCATATAACACTTCACCATGTAAAAGACTGATCCCAGATCAGGACCCTGAGCTGCTTTGGGCCCAGGTTCAACCAGTCCATATAACACTTCACCATGTAAAAGACTGATCCCAGATCAGGACTCTGAGCTGCGTTGGGTCCAGGTTCAACCAGTCCATATAGCACTTCACCACGTAAAAGACTGATCCCAGATCAGGACTCTGAGCTGCGTTGGGTCCAGGTTCAACCAGTCCATATAACACTTCACCATGTAAAAGACTGATCCCAGATCAGGACTCTGAGCTGCGTTGGGTCATTAGTGATTGATTATTCAATGATGTTATGTCGTTGATCAAATCAGATGTTATTGGTCACATGGTTAGCAGATGTTACTGGTCACATGGTTAGCAGATGTTACTGGTCACATGGTTAGCAGATGTTATTGGTCACATGGTTAGCAGATGTTATTGGTCACATTGTTAGCAGATGTTATTGGTCACATGGTTAGCAGATGTTAATGGTCACATGGTTAGCAGATGTTATTGGTCACATGGTTAGCAGATGTTATTGGTCACATGGTTAGCAGATGTTATTGGTCACATGGTTAGCAGATGTTATTGGTCACATGGTTAGCAGATGTTATTGGTCACATGGTTAGCAGATGTTATTGGTCACATGGTTAGCAGATGTTAATGGTCACATGGTTAGCAGATGTTATTGGTCACATGGTTAGCAGATGTTATTGGTCACATGGTTAGCAGATGTTATTGGTCACATGGTTAGCAGATGTTATTGGTCACATGGTTAGCAGATGTTATTGGTCACATGGTTAGCAGATGTTATTGGTCACATGGTTAGCAGATGTTATTGGTCACATGGTTAGCAGATGTTAATGGTCACATGGTTAGCAGATGTTATTGGTCACATACACATGGTTAGCAGATGTTATTGGTCACATGGTTAGCAGATGTTAATGGTCACATACACATGGTTAGCAGATGTTATTGGTCACATGGTTATCAGATGTTATTGGTCACATACACATGGTTAGCAGATGTTAATGGTCACATGGTTATCAGATGTTATTGGTCACATACACATGGTTAGCAGATGTTAATGGTCACATGGTTATCAGATGTTATTGTTCCCATACACATGGTTAGCAGATGTTATTGGTCACATGGTTAGCAGATGTTATTGGTCACATGGTTAGCAGATGTTAATGGTCACATACACATGGTTAGCAGATGTTATTGGTCACATGGTTAGCAGATGTTATTGGTCACATACACATGGTTATCAGATGTTATTGGTCACATGGTTAGCAGATGTTATTGGTCACATGGTTAGCAGATGTTATTGGTCACATACACATGGTTAGCAGATGTTATTGGTCACATGGTTAGCAGATGTTATTGGTCACATGGTTAGCAGATGTTATTGGTCACATGGTTAGCAGATGTTATTGGTCACATGGTTATCAGATGTTATTGGTCACATGGTTAGCAGATGTTATTGGTCACATGGTTAGCAGATGTTAATGGTCACATGGTTAGCAGATGTTATTGGTCACATGGTTAGCAGATGTTACTGGTCACATACACATGGTTAGCAGATGTTAATGGTCACATGGTTAGCAGATGTTATTGGTCACATGGTTAGCAGATGTTACTGGTCACATACACATGGTTATCAGATGTTATTGGTCACATACACATGGTTAGCAGATGTTATTGGTCACATACACATGGTTATCAGATGTTATTGGTCACATGGTTAGCAGATGTTATTGGTCACATGGTTATCAGATGTTATTGGTCACATACACATGGTTAGCAGATGTTATTGGTCACATACACATGGTTAGCAGATGTTATTAGTCACATACACGTGGTTAGCAGATGTTATTGGTCACATGGTTAGCAGATGTTATTGGTCACATACACATGGTTAGCAGATGTTAATGGTCACATACACATGGTTAGCAGATGTTATTAGTCACATACACATGGTTAGCAGATGTTATTGGTCACATACACATGGTTAGCAGATGTTATTAGTCACATACACATGGTTAGCAGATGTTATTGGTCACATACACATGGTTAGCAGATGTTATTGGTCACATGGTTAGCAGATGTTATTGGTCACATACACATGGTTAGCAGATGTTATTGGTCACATACACATGGTTAGCAGATGTTATTGGTCACATACACATGGTTAGCAGATGTTATTGGTCACATACACATGGTTAGCAGATGTTATTGGTCACATGGTTAGCAGATGTTATTGGTCACATGGTTATCAGATGTTAATGGTCACATGGTTATCAGATGTTATTGGTCACATACCCATGGTTATCAGATGTTATTGGTCACATGGTTAGCAGATGTTATTGGTCACATGGTTATCAGATGTTATTGGTCACGTACACACGGTTAGCATATGTTATTGGTCACATGGTTATCAGATGTTATTGGTCACATGGTTAGCAGATGTTAATGCGAGTGTAGCGAAATGCTTGTGCTTCTAGTTCCGACCATGCAGTAATAACCAACGAGTAATCTAACCTAACAATTCCACAACTACTACCTTATACACACAAGTGTAAAGGGATAAAGAATATGTACATAAAGATATATGAATGAGTGATGGTACAGAACGGGATAGGCAAGATGCAGTAGATGGTATAGAGTACAGTATATACAAATGAGATGAGTAATGTAGGGTATGTAAACATAAAGTGGCATAGTTTAAAGTGGCTAGTGATACATGTATTACATAAAGTTGGCAAGATGCAGTAGATGATATAGAGTACAGTATATACATATACATATGAGATGAGTAATGTAGGGTATGTAAACATTATATTAAGTGGCATAGTTTAAAGTGGCTAGTGATACATTTTTCATCAATATTCTCATTATTTATTTGTTGATTGATTATGCATTGATGTCATGTCTTTAGTGATTGATTATTCATTGATGTCATGTCTTTAGTGATTGATTATTCATTGATGTCATGTCTTTAGTAATTGATTATTTATTAATGTCATGTCTTTAGTGATTGATTATTCATTAATGTCATGTCTTTAGTGATTGTTTATTCATTAATGTCATGTCTTTAGTGATTGATTAGTCATTGATGTCATGTCTTTAGTGATTGATTATTCATTGATGTCATGTCTGTAGTGATTGATTATTCATTAATGTCATGTCTTTAGTGATTGATTATCCATTGATGTCATGTCTTTAGTGATTGATTATTCATTAATGTCATGTCTTTAGTGATTGATTATTCATTGATGTCATGTCTTTAGTGATTGATTATTCATTAATGTCATGTCTTTAGTGATTGATTATTCATTGATGTCATGTCTTTAGTGATTGATTATTCATTAATGTCATGTCTTTAGTGATTGATTATTCATTGATGTCATGTCTTTAGTGATGGATTATTCATTGATGTCATGTCTTTAGTGATTGATTATTCATTGATGTCATGTCTTTAGTGATTGATTATTCATTGATGTCATGTCTTTAGTGATTGATTATGCATTGATGTCATGTCTTTAGTGATTGATTATGCATTGATGTCATGTCTTTAGTGATTGATTATCCATTGATGTCATGTCTTTAGTGATTGATTATCCATTGATGTCATGTCTTTAGTGATTGATTATTCATTAATGTCATGTCTTTAGTGATTGATTATTCATTGATGTCATGTCTTTAGTGATTGATTATTCATTAATGTCATGTCTTTAGTGATTGATTATTCATTGATGTCATGTCTTTAGTGATTGATTATTCATTAATGTCATGTCTTTAGTGATTGATTATTCATTGATGTCATGTCTTTAGTGATTGATTATTCATTGATGTCATGTCTTTAGTGATTGATTATCCATTGATGTCATGTCTTTAGTGATTGATTATTCATTAATGTCATGTCTTTAGTGATTGATTATTCATTGATGTCATGTCTTTAGTGATTGATTATTCATTAATGTCATGTCTTTAGTGATTGATTATTCATTGATGTCATGTCTTTAGTGATTGATTATTCATTGATGTCATGTCTTTAGTGATTGATTATTCATTGATGTCATGTCTTTAGTGATTGATTATGCATTGATGTCATGTCTTTAGTGATTGATTATGCATTGATGTCATGTCTTTAGTGATTGATTATTCATTGATGTCATGTCTTTAGTGATTGATTATCCATTGATGTCATGTCTTTAGTGATTGATTATTCATTAATGTCATGTCTTTAGTGATTGATTATTCATTGATGTCATGTCTTTAGTGATTGATTATTCATTAATGTCATGTCTTTAGTGATTGATTATTCATTGATGTCATGTCTTTAGTGATTGATTATTCATTGATGTCATGTCTTTAGTGATTGATTATTCATTGATGTCATGTCTTTAGTGATTGATTATGCATTGATGTCATGTCTTTAGTGATTGATTATGCATTGATGTCATGTCTTTAGTGATTGATTATCCATTGATGTCATGTCTTTAGTGATTGATTATCCATTGATGTCATGTCTTTAGTGATTGATTATTCATTAATGTCATGTCTTTAGTGATTGATTATTCATTGATGTCATGTCTTTAGTGATTGATTATTCATTGATGTCATGTCTTTAGTGATTGATTATTCATTGATGTCATGTCTTTAGTGATTGATTATTCATTAATGTCATGTCTTTAGTGATTGATTATTCATTGATGTCATGTCTTTAGTGATTGATTATTCATTGATGTCATGTCTTTAGTGATTGATTATCCATTGATGTCATGTCTTTAGTGATTGATTATTCATTAATGTCATGTCTTTAGTGATTGATTATTCATTGATGTCATGTCTTTAGTGATTGATTATTCATTAATGTCATGTCTTTAGTGATTGATTATTCATTGATGTCATGTCTTTAGTGATTGATTATTCATTGATGTCATGTCTTTAGTGATTGATTATCCATTGATGTCATGTCTTTAGTGATTGATTATTCATTAATGTCATGTCTTTAGTGATTGATTATTCATTGATGTCATGTCTTTAGTGATTGATTATTCATTAATGTCATGTCTTTAGTGATTGATTATTCATTCATTGATGTCATGTCTTTAGTGATTGATTATGCATTGATGTCATGTCTTTAGTGATTGATTATGCATTGATGTCATGTCTTTAGTGATTGATTATTCATTGATGTCATGTCTTTAGTGATTGATTATTCATTGATGTCATGTCTTTAGTGATTGATTATTCATTAATGTCATGTCTTTAGTGATTGATTATTCATTCATTGATGTCATGTCTTTAGTGATTGATTATCCATTGATGTCATGTCTTTAGTGATTGATTATTCATTAATGTCATGTCTTTAGTGATTGATTATTCATTGATGTCATGTCTTTAGTGATTGATTATTCATTAATGTCATGTCTTTAGTGATTGATTATTCATTCATTGATGTCATGTCTTTAGTGATTGATTATGCATTGATGTCATGTCTTTAGTGATTGATTATGCATTGATGTCATGTCTTTAGTGATTGATTATTCATTGATGTCATGTCTTTAGTGATTGATTATTCATTGATGTCATGTCTGTAGTGATTGATTATTCATTAATGTCATGTCTTTAGTGATTGATTATTCATTGATGTCACGTGGTTGTAATTCTGCTAACATTTCTAACGTCACTTCCTGTCCCGGTCACCGTAGTAACATTAGAAACAGAGTTGACTTGTCTGTTCCTTGTCTGTTCCTTGTCTGTTCCTTGTCTGTGACTTGTCTGTGACTTGTCTGCTACTTGTCTGTTACCTGTATGGTACTTGTCTGTTACATGTCTGTTCCTTGTCTGTTCCTTGTCTGTGACTTGTCTGTGACTTGTCTGTGACTTGTCTGTGACTTGTCTGTGACTTGTCTGTGACTTGTCTGTTCCTTGTCTGTGCCTTGTCTGTGACTTGTCTGTTACGTGTCTGTTACTTGTCTGTTACATGTCTGTGACTTGTCTGTGACTTGTCTGTTCCTTGTCTGTTCCTTGTCTGTTACTTGTCTGTGACTTGTCTGTTACTTGTCTTTTCCTTGTCTGTTACGTGTCTGTTACGTGTCTGTTACTTGTCTGTTACTTGTCTGTTACTTGTCTGTTCCTTGTCTGTTCCTTGTCTGTGACTTGTCTGTGACTTGTCTGTTACTTGTCTTTTCCTTGTCTGTTCCTTGTCTGTGACTTGTCTGTGACTTGTCTGTGACTTGTCTGTTACTTGTCTGTTCCTTGTCTGTTCCTTGTCTGTGACTTGTCTGTGACTTGTCTGTGACTTGTCTGTTAAAGGAAATCACCTTTCCTAAGATGGTGGCCAACTGCTGTCGTTTCCTGTGTTACTTCTGCCGCATCAGCAGACAGAACCAGAAGGCCATGTTCGACCACCTCAGCTACCTGCTGGAGAACAGCAGCGTCGGGCTTGGTGAGTGTGTGGTCAACATGGCTCCCTATTCACTACCTAGTACACTACTGCTGACCACCGCCTGAAGGATTGAGACTGAAAGTAGTGCACTTTCTAGGGAGTAGCTTGATATTCTGGATGCAGCCGCTGTCTTTCCATTTAATTCTGATGAGATCTGAGATGCTTTGGTATCCCTGGGGTTTAACACACACTTTAGCTGGAGATAATGGTGTGTGTGTGTCTCTGTGTGTGTTGCCCTCCCTCTCTCTGTGTGTGTTGCCCTCCCTCTCTCTCTCTCTCTGTGTGTGTTTCCCTCCCTCTCTCTGTGTGTGTTTCCCTCCCTCTCTCTGTGTGTGTTGCCCTCCCTCTCTCTGTGTGTGTTGCCCTCCCTCTCTCTGTGTGTGTGTTACCCTCCCTCTCTCTCTCTGTGTTGCCCTCCCTCTCTCTGTGTGTGTTGCCCTCCCTCTCTCTGTGTGTGTGTTGCCCTCCCTCTCTCTGTGTGTGTTGCCCTCCCTCCCTCCCTCTCTCTGTGTGTTGCCCTCCCTCTCTCTCTGTGTGTTGCCCTCCCTCTCTCTGTGTGTGTTGCCCTCCCTCCCTCTCTCTGTGTGTGTTGCCCTCCCTCTCTCTGTGTGTTGCCCTCCCTCTCTCTCTGTGTGTTGCCCTCCCTCTCTCTGTGTGTGTTGCCCTCCCTCCCTCTCTCTGTGTGTGTTGCCCTCCCTCTCTCTGTGTGTTGCCCTCCCTCTCTCTGTGTGTGTTGCCCTCCCTCTCTCTGTGTGTGTTGCCCTCCCTCTCTCTGTGTGTGTTGCCCTCCCTCTCTCTGTGTGTTGCCCTCCCTCTCTCTCTGTGTGTTGCCCTCCCTCCCTCTCTCTGTGTGTGTTTCCCTCCCTCTCTCTGTGTGTGTTGCCCTCCCTCTCTCTCTGTGTGTTGCCCTGCCTCTCTCTCTCTGTGTGTGTTTCCCTCCCTCTCTCTGTGTGTGTTGCCCTCCCCCTCTCTGTGTGTGTTGCCCTCCCTCTCTCTCTCTCTGTGTGTGTTGCCCTCCCTCTCTCTGTGTGTGTTGCCCTCCCTCTCTCTCTGTGTGTTGCCCTCCCTCCCTCCCTCCCTCTCTCTCTGTGTGTTGCCCTCCCTCCCTCTCTCTCTCTGTGTGTGTTGCCCTCCCCCTCTCTCTGTGTGTGTTGCCCTCCCCCTCTCTCTGTGTGTGTTACCCTCCCTCTCTCTCTGTGTGTTGCCCTCCCTCCCTCCCTCCCTATCTGTGTGTTGCCCTCCCTCTCTCTGTGTGTGTGTTGCCCTCCCTCTCTCTCTGTGTGTGTGTTACCCTCCCTCTCTCTCTGTGTGTTACCCTCCCTCTCTCTCTGTGTGTTGCCCTCCCTCTCTCTGTGTGTTGCCCTCCCTCTCTCTCTGTGTGTTGCCCTCCCTCTCTCTGTGTGTGTGTTACCCTCCCTCTCTCTCTGTGTGTTGCCCTCCCTCTCTCTGTGTGTTTCCCTCCCTCCCTCTCTCTGTGTGTTGCCCTCCCTCTCTCTGTGTGTGTTTCCCTCCCTCTCTGTGTGTGTTGCCCTCCCTCTCTCTGTGTGTGTGTTACCCTCCCTCTCTCTCTGTGTGTTGCCCTCCCTCTCTCTGTGTGTGTTGCCCTCCCTCTCTCTGTGTGTGTTTCCCTCCCTCTCTCTCTGCGTGTGTTTCCCTCCCTCTCTCTGTGTGTGTGTTGCCCTCCCTCTCTCTCTCTGTGTGTGTTTCCCTCCCTCTCTCTCTCTGTGTGTTGCCCTCCCTCCCTCTCTCTGTGTGTGTTGACCTCCCTCCCTCTCTCTGTGTGTGTTGCCCTCCCTCTCTCTCTGTGTGTGTTGCCCTCCCTCCCTCTCTCTGTGTGTGTTGACCTCCCTCCCTCTCTCTGTGTGTGTTGCCCTCCCTCTCTCTGTGTGTGTGTTGCCCTCCCTCCCTCTCTCTGTGTGTTGCCCTCCCTCTCTCTGTGTGTGTTGACCTCCCTCCCTCTCTCTGTGTGTGTTTCCCTCCCTCTCTCTCTCTGTGTGTGTTGCCCTCCCTCTCTCTGTGTGTGTTGCCCTCCCTCTCTCTCTGTGTGTGTTACCCTCCCTCTCTCTCTCTGTGTGTGTTGACCTCCCTCCCTCTCTCTGTGTGTGTTTCCCTCCCTCTCTCTCTCTGTGTGTTGCCCTCCCTCCCTCTCTCTGTGTGTGTTGACCTCCCTCCCTCTCTCTCTGTGTGTTGCCCTCCCTCTCTCTGTGTGTGTTGCCCTCCCTCTCTCTCTGTGTGTGTTTCCCTCCCTCTCTCTGTGTGTGTTACCCTCCCCCCCTCTCTGTGTGTGTTACCCTCCCTCTCTCTGTGTGTGTTGCCCTCCCTATCTCTCTGTGTGTTGCCCTCCCTCTCTCTCTGTGTGTGTTGCCCTCCCTCTCTCTGTGTGTGTTGCCCTCCCTCCCTCTCTCTGTGTGTGTTGCCCTCCCTCTCTCTGTGTGTGTGTTACCCTCCCTCTCTCTCTGTGTGTTGCCCTCCCTCTCTCTGTGTGTGTTGCCCTCCCTCTCTCTGTGTGTGTTGCCCTCCCTCTCTCTCTCTGTGTGTGTTGCCCTCCCTCTCTCTGTGTGTGTGTGTTTCCCTCCCTCTCTCTGTGTGTGTTGCCCTCCCTCTCTCTCTGTGTGTTGCCCTCCCTCTCTCTCTGTGTGTGTTTCCCTCCCTCTCTCTGTGTGTGTTGCCCTCCCTCTCTCTGTGTGTGTTGCCCTCCCTCTCTCTGTGTGTGTTGCCCTCCCTCTCTCTGTGTGTGTTGCCCTCCCTCCTTCTCTGTGTGTGTTGCCCTCCCTCTCTCTGTGTGTGTTTCCCTCTCTCTCTGTGTGTGTTGCCCTCCCTCTCTCTGTGTGTTGCCCTCCCTCTCTCTCTCTGTGTGTTGCCCTCCCTCTCTCTCTGTGTGTTTTCCTCCCTCTCTCTGTGTGTTGCCCTCCCTCTCTCTCTGTGTGTTGCCCTCCCTCTCTCTCTCTGTGTGTTGCCCTCCCTCTCTCTGTGTGTGTTGCCCTCCCCCTCTCTGTGTGTTGCCCTCCCTCTCTCTGTGTGTGTTGCCCTCCCTCTCTCTGTGTGTGTTGCCCTCCTTCTCTGTGTGTGTTGCCCTCCCTCCTTCTCTGTGTGTGTTGCCCTCCCTCTCTCTGTGTGTGTTACCCTCCTTCTCTGTGTGTGTTGCCCTCCCCCTCTCTGTGTGTTGCCCTCCCTCTCTCTGTGTGTGTTGCCCTCCCTCTCTCTGTGTGTGTTGCCCTCCCTCTCTCTCTGTGTGTTGCCCTCCCTCTCTCTCTGTGTGTGTTGCCCTCCCTCTCTCTGTGTGTGTTACCCTCCTTCTCTCTGTGTGTGTTGCCCTCCCCCTCTCTGTGTGTTGCCCTCCCTCTCTCTGTGTGTTTCCCTCTCTCTCTGTGTGTGTTGCCCTCCCTCTCTCTGTGTGTGTTTCCCTCTCTCTCTGTGTGTGTTGCCCTCCCTCTCTCTGTGTGTGTTGCCCTCCCTCTCTCTGTGTGTGTTGCCCTCCCTCTCTCTCTGTGTGTTGCCCTCCCTCTCTCTGTGTGTGTGTGTGTGTTGCCCTCCCTCTCTCTGTGTGTGTTGCCCTCCCTCCCTCTCTGTGTGTATTGCCCTCCCTCTCTCTCTGTGTGTTTCCCTCCCTCTCTCTGTGTGTGTGTGTGTGTTGCCCTCCCTCTCTCTCTCTGTGTGTTGCCCTCCCTCTCTCTCTGTGTGTGTTGCCCTCCCTCTCTCTGTGTGTGTGTTGCCCTCCCTCTCTCTCTGTGTGTGTTGCCCTCGCTCTCTCTGTGTGTGTTGCCCTCCCTCTCTCTCTGTGTGTTGCCCTCCCTCTCTCTCTGTGTGTGTTGCCCTCGCTCTCTCTGTGTGTGTTGCCCTCCCTCTCTCTCTGTGTGTTGCCCTCCCTCTCTCTCTGTGTGTGTTGCCCTCCCTCTCTCTGTGTGTGTTGCCCTCCCTCTCTCTCTCTGTGTGTGTTGCCCTCCCTCTCTCTCTCTGTGTGTGTTGCCCTCCCTCTCTCTGTGTGTGTTGCCCTCCCTCTCTCTGTGTGTGTTGCCCTCTCTCCCTCCCTCTCTCTGTGTGTGTTACCCTCCCTCTCTCTGTGTGTT
The DNA here is from genome assembly GCF_029448725.1 of Salvelinus fontinalis. Lineage (NCBI taxonomy): Eukaryota > Metazoa > Chordata > Actinopteri > Salmoniformes > Salmonidae > Salvelinus > Salvelinus fontinalis. The sequence goes on from NW_026600906.1 coordinate 86,986, forward strand.
GCCCTCCCTCTCTCTCTGTGTGTTTCCCTCCCTCCCTCCCTCTCTCTGTGTGTGTTACCCTCCCTCTCTCTGTGTGTTACCCTCCCTCCCTCTCTCTGTGTGTGTTACCCTCCCTCTCTCTGTGTGTTGCCCTCCCTCCCTCTCTCTGTGTGTTACCCTCCCTCTCTCTCTGTGTGTGTTGCCCTCTCCCTCTCTCTCTGTGTGTTGCCCTCCCTCTCTCTGTGTGTGGTACCCTCCCTCCCTCTGTGTGTGTTGCCCTCCCTCTCTCTGTGTGTGTTGCCCTCCCTCTCTCTGTGTGTGTGTTTCCCTCCCTCTCTGTGTGTGTTGCCCTCCCTCTCTCTGTGTGTGTTGCCCTCCCTCCCTCTCTCTCTGTGTGTTGCCCTCCCTCTCTCTCTGTGTGTGTTGCCCTCCCTCCCTCTCTCTGTGTGTGTTACCCTCCCTCTCTCTCTGTGTGTGTTGCCCTCTCCCTCTCTCTCTGTGTGTTGCCCTCCCTCTCTCTGTGTGTGTTACCCTCCCTCTCTCTCTGTGTGTGTTGCCCTCTCCCTCTCTCTCTGTGTGTTGCCCTCCCTCTCTCTGTGTGTGTTGACCTCCCTCCCTCTCTCTGTGTGTGTGTTACCCTCCCTCCCTCTCTCTGTGTGTTGCCCTCCCTCTCTCTGTGTGTGTTGACCTCCCTCCCTCTCTCTGTGTGTGTTTCCCTCCCTCTCTCTCTCTGTGTGTGGTACCCTCCCTCCCTCTGTGTGTGTTACCCTCCCTCTCTCTTTGTGTGTGTTGCCCTCCCTCCCTCTCTCTGTGTGTTGCCCTCCCTCTCTCTGTGTGTGTTGCCCTCCCTCCCTCTCTCTCTGTGTGTGTTGCCCTCCCTCCCTCTCTCTGTGTGTGTTGCCCTCCCTCCCTCCCTCTCTCTGTTTGTGTTGCCCTCCCTCCCTCTCTCTGTGTGTGTTACCCTCCCTCCCTCCCTCTCTCTGTGTGTGTTGCCCTCCCTCCCTCCCTCTCTCTGTTTGTGTTGCCCTCCCTCCCTCTCTCTGTGTGTGTTGCCCTCCCTCCCTCCCTCTCTCTGTGTGTGTTGCCCTCCCTCTCTCTGTGTGTGTTGCCCTCCCTCCCTCCCTCTCTCTGTTTGTGTTGCCCTCCCTCTCTCTGTGTGTGTGTTGCCCTCCCTCCCTCCCTCCCTCTCTCTGTGTGTGTTGCCCTCCCTCCCTCCCTCCCTCTCTCTGTGTGTGTTGCCCTCCCTCCCTCTCTCTCTCTCTGTGTGTGTTGCCCTCTCTCTCTCTCTGTGTGTTGCCCTCCCTCTCTCTCTCTCTGTGTGTTGCCCTCCCTCCCTCTCTCTGTTTGTGTTGCCCTCCCTCTCTCTGTGTGTGTTGCCCTCCCTCCCTCTCTCTCTGTGTGTGTGTTGCCCTCCCTCCCTCTCTCTCTGTGTGTTGCCCTCCCTCTCTCTGTGTGTGTTGCCCTCCCTCTCTCTGTGTGTGTTGCCCTCCCTCCCTCCCTCTCTCTGTGTGTGTTGCCCTCCCTCCCTCCCTCTCTCTGTGTGTGTTGCCCTCCCTCTCTCTGTGTGTGTTGCCCTCCCTCCCTCTCTCTGTGTGTGTTGCCCTCCCTCCCTCCCTCTCTCTGTGTGTGTTGCCCTCCCTCCCTCCCTCTCTCTGTGTGTGTTGCCCCTCCCCTCTCTCTGTGTGTGTTGCCCTCCCTCCCTCTCTCTGTGTGTGTTGCCCTCCCTCCCTCCCTCTCTCTGTGTGTGTTGCCCTCCCTCCCTCCCTCTCTCTGTGTGTGTTGCCCTCCCTCTCTCTGTGTGTGTTGCCCTCCCTCCCTCTCTCTGTGTGTGTTGCCCTCCCTCCCTCTCTCTCTCTGTGTGTGTTACCCTCCCTCCCTCTCTCTGTGTGTGTTACCCTCCCTCCCTCTCTCTCTGTGTGTTGCCCCCCCTCTCTCTGTGTGTGTTGCCCTCCCTCCCTCTCTCTGTGTGTGTTGCCCTCCCTCTCTCTGTGTGTTGCCCTCCCTCCCTCCCTCTCTCTGTGTGTTGCCCTCCCTCCCTCCCTCTCTCTGTGTGTTGCCCTCCCTCTCTCCCTCTCTCTGTGTGTGTTGCCCTCCCTCCCTCCCTCTCTCTGTGTGTGTTGCCCTCCCTCTCTCCCTCTCTCTGTGTGTGTTGCCCTCCCTCCCTCTCTCTGTGTGTGTTACCCTCCCTCCCTCCCTCCCTCTCTCTCTGTGTGTTGCCCTCCCTCCCTCCCTCTCTCTGTGTGTGTTGCCCTCCCTCCCTCCCTCTCTCTGTGTGTGTTGCCCTCCCTCCCTCCCTCTCTCTGTGTGTGTTGCCCTCCCTCCCTCTCTCTCTCTCTGTGTGTTGCCCCCCCTCTCTCTGTGTGTGTTGCCCTCCCTCCCTCTCTCTGTGTGTGTTGCCCTCCCTCCCTCCCTCTCTCTGTGTGTGTTGCCCTCCCTCCCTCTGTGTGTGTTGCCCTCCCTCCCTCCCTCTCTCTGTGTGTGTTGCCCCCCCTCTCTCTGTGTGTGTTGCCCTCCCTCCCTCTCTCTGTGTGTGTTGCCCTCCCTCTCTCCCTCTCTCTGTGTGTGTTGCCCTCCCTCCCTCCCTCTCTCTGTGTGTGTTGCCCTCCCTCTCTCCCTCTCTCTGTGTGTGTTGCCCTCCCTCCCTCTCTCTGTGTGTGTTACCCTCCCTCCCTCCCTCCCTCTCTCTCTGTGTGTTGCCCTCCCTCCCTCCCTCTCTCTGTGTGTTGCCCTCCCTCCCTCCCTCTCTCTGTGTGTGTTGCCCTCCCTCCCTCCCTCTCTCTGTGTGTGTTGCCCTCCCTCCCTCCCTCTCTCTGTGTGTGTTGCCCTCCCTCCCTCCCTCTCTCTGTGTGTGTTGCCCTCCCTCCCTCCCTCTCTCTGTGTGTGTTGCCCTCCCTCCCTCTCTCTGTGTGTGTTACCCTCCCTCCCTCCCTCCCTCTCTCTCTGTGTGTTGCCCTCCCTCCCTCCCTCTCTCTGTGTGTGTTGCCCTCCCTCCCTCCCTCTCTCTGTGTGTGTTGCCCTCCCTCCCTCCCTCTCTCTGTGTGTGTTGCCCTCCCTCCCTCCCTCTCTCTGTGTGTGTTGCCCTCCCTCCCTCCCTCTCTCTGTGTGTGTTGCCCTCCCTCTCTCTGTGTGTGTTGCCCTCCCTCTCTCCCTCTCTCTGTGTGTGTTGCCCTCCCTCCCTCCCTCTCTCTGTGTGTGTTGCCCTCCCTCCCTCCCTCTCTCTGTGTGTGTTGCCCTCCCTCCCTCCCTCTCTCTGTGTGTGTTGCCCTCCCTCTCTCTGTGTGTGTTGCCCTCCCTCCCTCCCTCTCTCTGTGTGTGTTGCCCTCCCTCTCTCTGTGTGTGTTGCCCTCCCTCTCTCTGTGTGTGTTGCCCTCCCTCCCTCCCTCTCTCTGTGTGTGTTGCCCTCCCTCCCTCCCTCTCTCTGTGTGTGTTGCCCTCCCTCCCTCCCTCTCTCTGTGTGTGTTGCCCTCCCTCTCTCTCTCTCTCTGTGTGTGTTGCCCTCCCTCTCTCTGTGTGTGTTGCCCTCCCTCCCTCCCTCCCTCTCTCTCTGTGTGTTGCCCTCCCTCCCTCCCTCTCTCTGTGTGTTGCCCTCCCTCCCTCCCTCTCTCTGTGTGTGTTGCCCTCCCTCCCTCCCTCTCTCTGTGTGTGTTGCCCTCCCTCCCTCCCTCTCTCTGTGTGTGTTTCCCTCCCTCCCTCTCTCTGTGTGTGTTGACCTCCCTCCCTCTCTCTGTGTGTGTTGCCCTCCCTCTCTCTGTGTGTGTTTCCCTCCCTCCCTCTCTCTGTGTGTGTTTCCCTCCCTCTCTCTCTCTGTGTGTGTTGCCCTCCCTCTCTCTGTGTGTGTTGCCCTCCCTCTCTCTGTGTGTGTTGCCCTCCCTCTCTCTGTGTGTGTTGCCCTCCCTCTCTCTGTGTGTGTTGCCCTCCCTCTCTCTGTGTGTGTTACCCACCCTCTCTCTGTCCCCAGCGTCTCCCTCCATGCGAGGCTCTACTCCACTAGACGTGGCCGCTGCCTCTGTGATGGACAACAACGAGCTGGCTCTGGCCCTGAGGGAACCAGACCTGGAGAAAGTAAGACAAGGCCCAACTCTAACAGCAAACTAACTTGTTCAGCCCACCCTGTACCCAGTATAGAGATACAGTATGACCACCCTGTACCCAGTATAGAGATACAGTATAGAGATACAGTATGACCACCCTGTACCCAGTATAGAGATATAGTATGACCACCCTGTACCCAGTATATAGATACAGTATGACCACCCTGTACCCAACGTATAGAGGTACAGTATGACCACCCTGTACCCAGTATAGAGATACAGTATAGAGATACAGTATAGAGATACAGTATGACCACCCTGTACCCAGTATAGAGATACAGTATGACCACCCTGTACCCAGTATAGAGATACAGTATGACCACCCTGTACCCAGTATATAGATACAGTATGACCACCCTGTACCCAACGTATAGAGGTACAGTATGACCACCCTGTACCCAGTATAGAGATACAGTATGACCACCCTGTACCCAGTATAGAGATACAGTATGACCACCCTGTACCCAGTATAGAGATACAGTATGACCACCCTGTACCCAGTATAGAGATACAGTATGACCACCCTGTACCCAACGTATAGAGATACAGTATGACCACCCTGTACCCAGTATAGAGATACAGTATGACCACCCTGTACCCAACGTATAGAGATACAGTATGACCACCCTGTACCCAGTATTTAGATACAGTATGACCACCCTGGACCCAGTATTTAGATACAGTATGACCACCCTGTACCCAGTATAGAGATACAGTATGACCACCCTGTACCCAGTATAGAGATACAGTATGACCACCCTGTACCCAACGTATAGAGATACAGTATGACCACCCTGTACCCAACGTATAGAGATACAGTATGACCACCCTGTACCCAACGTATAGAGATACAGTATGACCACCCTGTACCCAACGTATAGAGATACAGTATGACCACCCTGTACCCAACGAATAGAGATACAGTATGACCACCCTGTACCCAACGTATAGAGATACAGTATGACCACCCTGTACCCAGTATAGAGATACAGTATAGAGGAGGTACAGTATAGAGATACAGTATAGAGGAGATACAGTATAGAGGTACAGTATAGAGGAGATACAGTATAGAGGTACAGTATAATGGAGATACAGTATAGAGGTACAGTATAGAGGTACAGTATAGAGGAGATACAGTATAGAGGAGATACAGTATAAAGGAGATACAGTATAGAGGTACAGTATAGAGGTACAGTATAGAGGTACAGTATAGAGGAGATACAGTATAGAGATACAGTATAGAGATACAGTATAGAGATACAGTATAGAGGTACAGTATAGAGATACAGTATAGAGGTACAGTATAGAGATACAGTATAGAGATACAGTATAGAGGTACATTATAGAGATACAGTATAGAGGAGGTACAGTATAGAGATACAGTATAGAGGTACAGTATAGAGATACAGTATAGAGATACAGTATAGAGGTACAGTATAGAGATACAGTATAGAGGAGGTACAGTATAGAGATACAGTATAGAGGAGGTACAGTATAGAGGAGATACAGTGTAGAGGAGGTACAGTATAGAGGTACAGTATAGAGATACAGTATAGAGATACAGTATAGAGATACAGTATAGAGATACAGTATAGAGGTACAGTATAGAGGAACAGTATAGAGGTACAGTATAGAGATACAGTATAGAGATACAGTATAGAGGTACAGTATAGAGGAACAGTATAGAGGTACAGTATAGAGGAGGTACAGTATAGAGGTACAGTATAGAGGAGATACAGTATAGAGGAGATACAGTATAGAGATACAGTATAGAGGAGATAAAGTATAGAGGAGATACAGTATAGAGGTACAGTATAGAGGAGATACAGTATAGAGGAGATACAGTATAGAGGAGATACAGTATAGAGGAACAGTATAGAGGAGGTACAGTATAGAGATACAGTATAGAGGAGATACAGTATAGAGGAGATACAGTATAGAGGTACAGTATAGAGGAGATACAGTATAGAGGTACAGTATAGAGGAGATACAGTATAGAGGAGATACAGTATAGAGATACAGTATAGAGGAGATACAGTATAGAGGAGATACAGTATAGAGGTACAGTATAGAGGAGATACAGTATAGAGATACAGTATAGAGATACAGTATAGAGGTACAGTATAGAGATACAGTATAGAGATACAGTATAGAGATACATTATAGAGATACAGTATAGAGATACAGTATAGAGGTACAGTATAGAGATACAGTATAGAGGAGGTACAGTATAGAGATACATTATAGAGATACAGTAAAGAGGAGGTACAGTATAGAGATACAGTATAGAGATACAGTATAGAGGTACAGTATAGAGATACAGTATAGAGGAGGTACAGTATAGAGATACAGTATAGAGGAGATACAGTATAGAGATACAGTATAGAGGAGATACAGTGTAGAGGTACAGTATAGAGGTACAGTATAGAGGTACAGTATAGAGGAGATACAGTATAGAGATACAGTATAGAGGAGATACAGTGTAGAGGTACAGTATAGAGGTACAGTATAGAGGAGATACAGTGTAGAGGTACAGATCTCTGTCTATTTTTCCTCTCTGATGTTCTCCACGGTGGGGCTCCTCCAGGTTCAATAGGAATCCTAGTTTAGTTCTCTCTGATGTTCTCCACCGTGGGGCTCCTCCAGGTTCAATAGGAATCCTAGTTTATTCCTCTCTGATGTCCTCCACCGTGGGGCTCATCCAGGTTCAATAGGAATCCTAGTTTAGTCCTCTCTGATGTCCTCCACCGTGGGGCTCTTCTAGGTTCAATAGGAATCCTAGTTTAGTCCTCTCTGATGTCCTCCACCGTGGGGCTCTTCTAGGTTCAATAGGAATCCTAGTTTAGTCCTCTCTGATGTCCTCCACCGTGGGGCTCCTCCAGGTTCAATAGGAATCCTAGTTTAGTCCTCTCTGATGTCCTCCACCGTGGGGCTCCTCCAGGTTCAATAGGAATCCTAGTTTAGTCCTCTCTGATGTCCTCCACCGTGGGGCTCTTCTAGGTTCAATAGGAATCCTAGTTTGGTCCTCTCTGATGTCCTCCACCGTGGGGCTCTTCTAGGTTCAATAGGAATCCTAGTTTAGTCCTCTCTGATGTCCTCCACCGTGGGGCTCCTCCAGGTTCAATAGGAATCCTAGTTTAGTCCTCTCTGATGTCCTCCACCGTGGGGCTCTTCTAGGTTCAATAGGAATCCTAGTTTGGTCCTCTCTGATGTCCTCCACCGTGGGGCTCCTCCAGGTTCAATAGGAACCCTCTCCCTCTGCCTCCTCTTCCCTAGGTGGTGCAGTACTAACCCTCTCTCTCTGCCTCCTCTTCCCTAGGTGGTGCAGTACTAACCCTCTCCCTCTGCCTCCTCTTCCCTAGGTGGTGCAGTACTAACCCTCTGCCTCCTCTTCCCTAGGTGGTGCAGTACTAACCCTCTCTCTCTGCCTCCTCTTCCCTAGGTGGTGCAGTACTAACCTTCTCCCTCTGCCTCCTCTTCCCTAGGTGGTGCAGTACTAACCCTCTCTCTCTGCCTCCTCTTCCCTAGGTGGTGCAGTACTAACCCTCTCCCTCTGCTTCCTCTTCCCTAGGTGGTGCAGTACTAACCCTCTCCCTCTGCCTCCTCTTCCCTAGGTGGTGCAGTACTAACCCTCTCCCTCTGCCTCCTCTTCCCTAGGTGGTGCAGTACTAACCCTCTCCCTCTGCCTCCTCTTCCCTAGGTGGTGCAGTACTAACCCTCTCCCTCTGCTTCCTCTTCCCTAGGTGGTGCAGTACTAACCCTCTCCCTCTGCCTCCTCTTCCCTAGGTGGTGCAGTACTAACCCTCTCCCTCTGCTTCCTCTTCCCTAGGTGGTGCAGTACTAACCCTCTCCCTCTGCCTCCTCTTCCCTAGGTGGTGCAGTACTAACCCTCTCCCTCTGCCTCCTCTTCCCTAGGTGGTGCAGTACTAACCCTCTCCCTCTGCCTCCTCTTCCCTAGGTGGTGCAGTACTAACACTCTCCCTCTGCCTCCTCTTCCCTAGGTGGTGCAGTACTAACCCTCTCCCTCTGCCTCCTCTTCCCTAGGTGGTGCAGTACTAACCCTCTCCCTCTGCCTCCTCTTCCCTAGGTGGTGCAGTACTAACCCTCTCCCTCTGCTTCCTCTTCCCTAGGTGGTGCAGTACTAACCCTCTCCCTCTGCTTCCTCTTCCCTAGGTGGTGCAGTACTAACCCTCTCCCTCTGCTTCCTCTTCCCTAGGTGGTGCAGTACTAACCCTCTCCCTCTGCCTCCTCTTCCCTAGGTGGTGCAGTACTAACCCTCTCCCTCTGCTTCCTCTTCCCTAGGTGGTGCAGTACTAACCCTCTCCCTCTGCCTCCTCTTCCCTAGGTGGTGCAGTACTAACCCTCTCCCTCTGCCTCCTCTTCCCTAGGTGGTGCAGTACTTGGCTGGCTGTGGTCTCCAGAGTTGCTCCATGCTAGTGTCTAAAGGATACCCGGACATCGGCTGGAACCCTGTCGAAGGAGAGAGATACCTCGACTTCCTCCGCTTCGCAGTGTTCTGCAACGGTACATCTGCATTTCATACCTATGGACATTTGACTGTGGTCGGTAGATGATCTTGGTTATTTTCATATAATCCTTCATTTCATTATAACATTTGACTGTGGTTGGTAGATGATCTTGGTTATTTTCATATAATCCTTCATTACATTATAACATTTGGCTGTGGTCGGTAGATGATCTTGGTTATTTTCATAAATTCCTTCATTTCATTGTAACATTTGACTGTGGTCGGTAGATGATCTTGGTTATTTTCATAAATTCCTTCATTTCATTGTAACATTTGACTGTGGTCGGTAGATGATCTTGGTTATTTTCATAAATTCCTTCATTTCATTGTAACATTTGACTGTGGTCGGTAGATGATCTTGGTTATTTTCATATAATCCTTCATTTCATTGTAACATTTGACTGTGGTCGGTAGATGATCTTGGTTATTGGTTGGTTTAAGGAAATGTACTATCAATCTGTTAAATACTTCCACGGTCGAGGTTCCATGGTCTCAGGTGAGAGGTATTGTAGTCCATCTTTACCTGTGGTCTCAGGTGAGAGGTATTGTAGTCCATCTTTACCTGTGGTCTCAGGTGAGAGGTATTGTAGTCCATCTTTACCTGTGGTCTCAGGTGAGAGGTATTGTAGTCCATCTTTACCCGTGGTCTCAGGTGAGAGGTATTGTAGTCCATCTTTACCCGTGGTCTCAGGTGAGAGGTATTGTAGTCCATCTTTACCTGTGGTCTCAGGTGAGAGGTATTGTAGTCCATCTTTACCTGTGGTCTCAGGTGAGAGGTATTGTAGTCCATCTTTACCTGTGGTCTCAGGTGAGAGGTATTGTAGTCCATCTTTACCTGTGGTCTCAGGTGAGAGGTATTGTAGTCCATCTTTACCTGTGGTCTCAGGTGAGAGGTATTGTAGTTATGAATGATGTCATCATTTACCTGTCGTCCTATCAGGTGAGAGTGTGGAGGAGAACGCTAACGTGGTGGTGAGGCTGCTGATTCGTCGGCCCGAGTGCTTTGGCCCCGCCCTGCGCGGAGAGGGGGGGAATGGTCTCCTAGCAGCCATGATGGAAGCCATCAAGATATCAGAGGACCCCTGTAGAGACGGGCCCTCCCCTACCTCAGAGGCCAACAGGACACTGTAGGTACCCCTGTAGAGACGGGCCCTCCCCTACCTCAGAGGCCAACAGGACACTGTAGGTACCCCTGTAGAGACGGGCCCTCCCCTACCTCAGAGGCCAGCAGGACACTGTAGGTACCCCTGTAGAGACAGGCCCTCCCCTACCTCAGAGGCCAACAGGACACTGTAGGTACCCCTGTAGAGACGGGCCCTCCCCTACCTCAGAGGCCAACAGGACACTGTAGGTACCCCTGTAGAGACGGGCCCTCCCCTACCTCAGAGGCCAACAGGACACTGTAGGTACCCCTGTAGAGACGGGCCCTCCCCTACCTCAGAGGCCAACAGGACACTGTAGGTACCCCTGTAGAGACAGGCCCTCCCCTACCTCAGAGGCCAACAGGACACTGTAGGTACCCCTGTAGAGACGGGCCCTCCCCTACCTCAGAGGCCAACAGGACACTGTAGGTACCCCTGTAGAGACGGGCCCTCCCCTACCTCAGAGGCCAACAGGACACTGTAGGTACCCCTGTAGAGACGGGCCCTCCCCTACCTCAGAGGCCAACAGGACACTGTAGGTACCCCTGTAGAGACGGGCCCTCCCCTACCTCAGAGGCCAACAGGACACTGTAGGTAGCAGGACACCTGACATAGCAGGACACTGTAGGTACCCCTGACATAGCAGGACACTGTAGGTACCCCTGTCATAGCAGGACACTGTAGGTACCCCTGACATAGCAGGACACTGTAGGTACCCCTGACATAGCAGGACACTGTTGATACCCCTGACATAGCAGGACACTGTTGATACCCCTGACATAGCAGGACACTGTAGGTACCCCTGTCATAGCAGGACACTGTAGGTACCCCTGACATAGCAGGACACTGTAGGTACCCCTGTCATAGCAGGACACTGTAGGTACCCCTGTCATAGCAGGACACTGTAGGTACTCCTGTAGAGATGGGCCCTCCCCTACCTCAGAGGCCAGGTACCCCTGTCATAGCAGGACACTGTAGGTACCCCTGTCATAGCAGGACACTGTAGGTACCCCTGCCATAGCAGGACACTGTAGGTACCCCTGTCATAGCAGGACACTGTAGGTACCCCTGACATAGCAGGACACTGTAGGTACCCCTGACATAGCAGGACACTGTAGGTACCCCTGACATAGCAGGACACTGTAGGTACCCCTGTCATAGCAGGACACTGTAGGTACCCCTGACATAGCAGGACACTGTAGGTACCCCTGACATAGCAGGACACTGTAGGTACCCCTGACATAGCAGGACACTGTAGGTACCCCTGACATAGCAGGACACTGTAGGTACCCCTGACATAGCAGGACACTGTAGGTACCCCTGACATAGCAGGACACTGTAGGTACCCCTGTCATAGCAGGACACTGTAGGTTCCCGTGACATAGCAGGACACTGTAGGTACCCCTGTCATAGCAGGACACTGTAGGTACCCCTGTCATAGCAGGACACTGTAGGTACCCCTGACATAGCAGGACACTGTAGGTACCCCTGACATAGCAGGACACTGTAGGTACCCCTGACATAGCAGGACACTGCAGGTACCCCTGACATAGCAGGACACTGTAGGTACCCCTGTCATAGCAGGACACTGTAGGTACCCCTGTCATAGCAGGACACTGTAGGTACCCCTGTCATAGCAGGACACTGTAGGTACCCCTGACATAGCAGGACACTGTAGGTACCCCTGACATAGCAGGACACTGTAGGTACCCCTGACATAGCAGGACACTGTAGGTACCCCTGACATAGCAGGACACTCTAGGTACCCCTGACATAGCAGGACACTGTAGGTACCCCTGACATAGCAGGACACTGTAGGTACCCCTGTCATAGCAGGACACTGTAGGTTCCCGTGACATAGCAGGACACTGTAGGTACCCCTGTCATAGCAGGACACTGTAGGTACCCCTGTCATAGCAGGACACTGTAGGTACCCCTGACATAGCAGGACACTGTAGGTACCCCTGACATAGCAGGACACTGTAGGTACCCCTGACATAGCAGGACACTGCAGGTACCCCTGACATAGCAGGACACTGTAGGTACCCCTGTCATAGCAGGACACTGTAGGTACCCCTGTCATAGCAGGACACTGTAGGTACCCCTGACATAGCAGGACACTGTAGGTACCCCTGACATAGCAGGACACTGTAGGTACCCCTGACATAGCAGGACACTGTAGGTACCCCTGACATAGCAGGACACTGTAGGTACCCCTGACATAGCAGGACACTGTAGGTACCCCTGACATAGCAGGACACTGTAGGTACCCCTGTCATAGCAGGACACTGTAGGTTCCCGTGACATAGCAGGACACTGTAGGTACCCCTGTCATAGCAGGACACTGTAGGTACCCCTGTCATAGCAGGACACTGTAGGTACCCCTGACATAGCAGGACACTGTAGGTACCCCTGACATAGCAGGACACTGTAGGTACCCCTGACATAGCAGGACACTGCAGGTACCCCTGACATAGCAGGACACTGTAGGTACCCCTGTCATAGCAGGACACTGTAGGTACCCCTGTCATAGCAGGACACTGTAGGTACCCCTGTCATAGCAGGACACTGTAGGTACCCCTGACATAGCAGGACACTGTAGGTACCCCTGACATAGCAGGACACTGTAGGTACCCCTGACATAGCAGGACACTGTAGGTACCCCTGACATAGCAGGACACTCTAGGTACCCCTGACATAGCAGGACACTGTAGGTACCCCTGACATAGCAGGACACTGTAGGTACCCCTGTCATAGCAGGACACTGTAGGTTCCCGTGACATAGCAGGACACTGTAGGTACCCCTGTCATAGCAGGACACTGTAGGTACCCCTGTCATAGCAGGACACTGTAGGTACCCCTGACATAGCAGGACACTGTAGGTACCCCTGACATAGCAGGACACTGCAGGTACCCCTGACATAGCAGGACACTGTAGGTACCCCTGTCATAGCAGGACACTGTAGGTACCCCTGACATAGCAGGACACTGTAGGTACCCCTGACATAGCAGGACACTGTAGGTACCCCTGTCATAGCAGGACACTGTAGGTTCCAGTGACATAGCAGGACACTGTAGGTACCCCTGTCATAGCAGGACACTGTAGGTACCCCTGTCATAGCAGGACACTGTAGGTACCCCTGACATAGCAGGACACTGTAGGTACCCCTGACATAGCAGGACACTGTAGGTACCCCTGACATAGCAGGACACTGTAGGTACCCCTGACATAGCAGGACACTGTAGGTACCCCTGTCATAGCAGGACACTGTAGGTACCCCTGTCATAGCAGGACACTGTAGGTACCCCTGTCATAGCAGGACACTGTAGGTACCCCTGACATAGCAGGACACTGTAGGTACCCCTGACATAGCAGGACACTGTAGGTACCCCTGACATAGCAGGACACTGTAGGTACCCCTGACATAGCAGGACACTGTAGGTACCCCTGACATAGCAGGACACTGTAGGTACCCCTGACATAGCAGGACACTGTAGGTACCCCTGTCATAGCAGGACACTGTAGGTTCCCGTGACATAGCAGGACACTGTAGGTACCCCTGTCATAGCAGGACACTGTAGGTACCCCTGTCATAGCAGGACACTGTAGGTACCCCTGACATAGCAGGACACTGTAGGTACCCCTGACATAGCAGGACACTGTAGGTACCCCTGACATAGCAGGACACTGCAGGTACCCCTGACATAGCAGGACACTGTAGGTACCCCTGTCATAGCAGGACACTGTAGGTACCCCTGTCAAAGCAGGAAACTGTAGGTCCACTCTCCCTCCCTCTGGACTCTCTCCTCCCCCTCCAACTCCATCCCTACCTCCCCCCCTCCCCATCTCTCTCCTCCGTCCACTCTCCCTCTGGACTCTCTCCTCCCCCTCCAACTCCATCCCTACCTCCCCCCCTCCCCTTCTCTCCTCCGTCCACTCTCCCTCTGGACTCTCTCCTCCCCCTCCAACTCCATCCCTCCCTCTCCCCCCTCTCTCTCTTTCTCCGCCGTCCACTCTCCCTCCCTCTGGACTCTCTCCTCCCCCTCCAACTCCATCCCTACCTCCCCCCCTTCCCCTCTCTCCTCCGTCCACTCTCCCTCTGGACTCTCTCCTCCCCCTCCAACTCCATCCCTCCCTCTCCCCCCTCTCTCTCTTTCTCCGCCGTCCACTCTCCCTCCCTCTGGACTCTCTCCTCCCCCTCCAACTCCATTCCTACCCCCCCTCCTCTCTCTTTTTCCTCTGTCCCGTTCTCTCTGTCCCGTTCTTTCTCACCTTCTCTCTCTCTCTCTCGCTCTCTCCCTACCTCCCCTCTCCCCCCCTCTCTCTATCTCCGTCGTCCACTCTCCCTCCCTCTGGACTCTCTCCTGCCTCCCCTCTCTCTCTCTCCCCCGTCCACTCTCCCTCCCTCTGGACTCTCTCCTGCCTCCCCTCTCTCTCTCTCCCCCGTCCACTCTCCCTCCCTCTGGACTCTCTCCCGCCTCCCCTCTCTCTCTCTCCTCCGTCCACTCTCCCTCCATCTGGACTCTCTCCTACCCCCCCTCTCTCTCTCCTCCGCCAACTCTCCCTCCCTCTGGACTCTCCCCCGCCTCCCCTCTCTCTCTCTCCTCCGTCCACTCTCCCTCCATCTGGACTCTCTCCTACCCCCCCCCCCTCTCTCTCTCCTCCGTCCACTCTCCCTCCCTCTGGACTCTCTCCTCCCCCTCCAACTCCATCCCTACCTACCCCTCTCCCCCCCTCTCTCTCTCTCCCCCGTCCACTCTCCTCCCTCTGGTCTCTCTCCTGCCTCCCCCCCTCCCCCTCTCTCTCCACCGTCCACTCTCCCTCCCTCTGGTCTCTCTCCTACCCCCCCTCTCTCTCTCTCCTCTGTCCACTCTCCCTCCCTCTGGACTCTCTCCTACCCCCCCTCTCTCTCTCTCCTCTGTCCACTCTCCCTCCCTCTGGACTCTCTCCTACCTCCCCTCTCCCCCCCTCTCTCTCTCTCCTCCGTCCACTCTCCCTCCCTCTGGACTCTCCCCTCTCCCCCCCTCTCTCTCTCTCCTCTGCCCACTCTCCCTCCCTCTGGACTCTCCCCTCTCCCCCCCTCTCTCTCTCTCCTCTGTCCACTCTCCCTCCCTCTGGACTCTCTCCTGCCTCCCCTCTCCCCCCCTCTCTCTCTCCTCCGTCCACTCTCCCTCCCTCTGGACTCTCCCCTCTCCCCCCCTCTCTCTCTCTCCTCTGTCCACTCTCCCTCCCTCTGGACTCTCTCCCGCCTCCCCTCTCTCTCTCTCCTACCCCCCCTCTCTCTCTCTCCTCTGTCCACTCTCCCTCCCTCTGGACTCTCTCCTGCCTCCCCTCTCCCCCCCTCTCCCTCTCTCCTCCGTCCACTCTCCCTCCCTCTGGACTCTCCCCTCCCCCCCCCTCTCTCTCTCCTCTGCCCACTCTCCCTCCCTCTGGACTCTCCCCTCTCCCCCCCTCTCTCTCTCTCCTCTGTCCACTCTCCCTCCCTCTGGACTCTCCCCTCTCCCCCCCTCTCTCTCTCTCCTCTGTCCACTCTCCCTCCCTCTGGACTCTCTCTCGCCTCCCCTCTCTCTC